>NC_056735.1:210050839-210220839 GCF_019279795.1 Protopterus annectens
GGATAGTAGCAGACAATGGACAGCTATGTGGGACAACAGGAACACTCTGCCAAATACTGTCTGCCCCAGAATATGCAGTAGGCCCCAAGCCAGCAAAATCGACTGCACCATGTGAGGGACTTACAAACAGCTGGGTCATAGGACAGATGCATGGATGTCAATGTTGGAGCTCCAAACATACCTCTAAACCTCTTACAGCAAGAAATATGTACAAAGCCATAAAGAAATGTGGGGCAAAGGCCCAAAAACAGGGACAAGTGTTAAATATTGCTCTTACAAACATAGAAAGTTGATAGAATAACAGGTGTTGCAGTGGCATGAATTCTCTGAAGGGTAAGAAGTCTGAAAGTCAAATATCTGTCATTACTTTCTAACTTCAGTCTTTATTGATTTGACAGTAATTTTCCAGACAACCACAATTTTATGAAAAATGAACCCAAAATGTGAGGGAAACATCTGGACATTCGGCAAAAATTGGTACAGTTCAGACGTATAGTCCCTTACCCCCAACACACCTGTCTTCCCATAGAACTGCAGTAACAGTTATGTTCGTAAGGTAATAGCAGCAGACCACGCATTTCCAGGGCTGTCCCAATCAACTTCTAACATGTTCCATTTCCACATTATGCAGGGGTCAGTGTGCTAGGTATGTGTATGGTTAATAGTGTCAGGAAGTAGACAGCACTGGCTGGTGGCTGTTGTGTCTCACTGGGCTAAGTACATTACTGTGGGTGACAGGGTCCATGGTTCAAGACTGGCTGTGCCTACTGTTTTGCATGTCAGCTACACCTATTGTAGGAGCTTTACAGGCTGTCCAGACATCAATATTTGTTACTGCAGGAAAGCTGGACAATGGAGAGACAGTGGGCCACAGATATGGACAGTACACTGCTCTGAGTGACCTAGATGGTGCCTACTAGAACAGCCGGTTGTGACACGTTAGTGTAGCACCAGGATACAAAGGCAGCCATGTAACTGTGTCAGTACTCACAACAAGTCAGTGGGCACCATCCATACCCCTCGAATGTCAGGGTTTCTCAGAATGTCCACATGTATGCCTCATATATCTCTTCTGCTTGTCATAACATTGCATTTGTCTGGCAAACTATTGGCTAAACAATACAGGTTGATGTGAAAACATCAATGCCAGATGGTTGAGATGCAAACTTCATATTCATAAGAAAATGCAAACTAATACAAAACCAGTCTACCAACTGTCTACATTTGGAAGAACAATATTAAGCTGCTGTCCCCATGTCTGGGCCTGTATCCAATTGTGATATAAGGCTCTGTCAAAATGTCTGCCTGTAACATTTACACAGGTATGACCAACATGTAGCCTTAGATGAACAATGCAACAAAACTGTCTGAGCATCACAGCAGATGTATGGGACAAAATGCTGGCCAGCCTGCTAAACAGGTACAGTCAAAGGTGTGTAGTCTGTAACTCTGTGTGTGATATTACAACTTCTATCCCAGTCACACCATAACTACAACTACATAAGAGCAGCAAGTGTGGGGGACAAAGTCTGTGACTGCAGCAGAGCAGGACAAATGGGCAAATATAAGGGGAAGGAGGAACCACTGGCCACACAAACATAGAATGTGCAGACTAGAACACTTTGTGCAGTAGCATGGGTTACCTGCAGTGTATGGAGTCAGTAGACAAATGTCTGTTACCAGTGTCTCACATTAATCTCTACTGATCTGCCACTGACATACCAGGACATCACAGTGCTGTGCAAAATGTACCTTACATATTATGCAAAACTCAGCTCAGTCCAATACACTCTGTGCCCACCCTAGATATGACTCAGTTAATAAGGATAGTACACAGCCAGGTGATCTCTCAGCCAGTCTATTAGTGAGGTGCTGGACTGTTTCCAGGGCTCATCAGCTAATCAGCTGTAGCACACAAAACCCTGGACTGGAGTACATGTAAGTCTGGACTGGAGTCCCACTCTTACTATTGATGGTCATAATGGGCATGCTCCTACACTTGGCTTCTGTCAGCCATTATCTGAACATACATCTGACTACAGAACTGGGATGCACATATATCCCTTCTGCATACAACTGTGATATAGATACAGATATATAGATAACATATACAAATATATTATTTACAGAGAGGCAGATACTGGGAGGGGCAGAGAGACAGAGAGAGAGGGTGTGAGAGAGACAGACAGAGAGAGAGAGGCAGAGAGAGACCTTGAAAGCCATACCGAGATGTACTGCAACAGCCACACATACACCAAATTGAACCAGTGGCATGTGCAAATACTATGGTGAGGCCCATTCTGTAATAGGTAGGTAGAGATTCTTCTCTCACATCAGTCACTGTGATTTTGTGTGTGTGTGTGTGTGTGTGTGTGTGTGTGTGTGTGTGTGTGTGTGTGTGTGTGTGTGTGTGTGTGTATGTATTACATGTACAGTCAACTACACACACCCAACAGGCCTATGTCTGTGAAATGGCCACCCATATTTTGGTCCTGTGACTATGGTTCTCCACAACAGTGGTCTTCCTGTAAGTAGCTACTGATGTCATACACCCCAACAGCACTGCCAGACACTCTCTACATGTGTAATTCCCATGGTGCATGTGATAAGTCCATACTGCTATAGTGTAGACAGGTAGTGGTTCAATTTCAAAAAATGCCAACTGTGTGTGTATGTGTGTGTGTGTGTGTGTGTGTGTGTATGTATGTATGCATATAATTATTTTCCCTTGTGGATTTGTGTGTTTCCTGCCTATGTGTGTGCAATGCCAACACATTTTGAGACCTGTTCCACCCTGTTAACCCCCATTGCCCTACTTTACAGGGCCTGCTGATGTCATCCACCTTAGATACAGCATTGGACACTCTGCAGGCATATAAGATCCATGGTGCATGCGATATATACATAGCATTAGAGTTCATACAACTAGGTAGGTAGGAGCTCTAATCTCAAGACTGCCAACTGTGTGTATGTCTGAAGCACATCTGGTGTGTGTGTGTGTGTGTGTGTGTGTGTGTGTGTGGGGTTGGTTATACCATTTTGAGGCCTGTTATGCCCTGCTGACTCCCCCACATTGCATCAATCGAAAGGGCCTATTGATGTCATCCACTTTAGATACAGCATCGGACAATCTGCAGGTGTATAAGTTTTGTGACACACACAATAAATACATAGCTCTGTAGTACATACAGCTAGATAGGTAGGAGTTCTAATCTCCAGACTGCCAACTGTGTGCATGTGAAGCATATCCCCTGTGGGTGTTTGTGTGGGTTGGTTATACCATTTTGAGGCCTGTTCTGCCCTGCTGACTCACACATTGCATTAATTGACAGGGCCTGTTTATGTCATTCGCCTTAGATACAGCATTGGACACTCTGCAGACATATAAGCTCCATGATGCACATGATAAAATACATAGTACTCTAATACATACAACTAAAAAGACTGACAACTGTGTGTGCATCTGACGCATATCATGCGTGTGTGTGTGTGCGTGTGTGTGTGTGTGTGTGTGTGTGTGTGTGTGTGTGTGTGTGTGTGTGTGTGTGTGTAGGGGGGTTGGTTATACCATTTTGAGGTCTGTTATGCCCTGCTGACTCCCCCACATTACATCAATTGAAAGGGCCTGTTGATGTCATCCACTTTAGATACAGCATTGTCATTTTGCAGGCATATACGTTTTGTGACACACACAATAAATACATAGCTCTGTAGTACATACAGCTAGATAGGTAGAAGTTCTTATCTCCAGATTGCCAACTGTGTGTGAAGCATATCCCCTGTGGGTGTTTGTGTGGGTTGGTTATACCATTTTGAGGCCTGTTCCACCCTGCTGACTCATCCCATTTCATTAATTGACAGGGCCTGCTGATGTCATCCAACTTAGATGCACTGTTTCACACTCTACAGGCCATACCTCTCAACTGTATCCAGTTTTGCAGAATGTCTCAATGATTGCATCATATATTTCATCTGTGTGTCATAAAAATATGGTTTCCTGGACAATCATTGGAAAAGCATTAACTCATTACAGCCGAGTGCTCCTCCAGGCATCTAAAGCAGTTAACTCCTACTGTTCCTCCAGGCGTCAAATATTGATTGTTCATATTTTTATTAATAGTTCCACAACCATGTTACATACAAGGTACCAGGATATTTTATCTTGAAGCATATGTGATGGCAAATACAACTGTATTAATATTTGACCTCTCTCAATGAGTATTTTCTAGAACTGTAAGGTGATAACATCATTTTTTAAAGGCTTAAGCCACGCCCACTGGGAGTTAAAGGCACACACTCAAAAGATCTATACCGGAGGGAATGAGTTAAGAGCTGAAGTAAGAAAATAATGACAGACATCTGAGAGTCAGACTTCATACCCCTCACAAAACTAATGGTAATACAAAACCTGTCACTCTATCAGTTATCTACATTTGTAAGAGCAATATGTAAAAACTGTCTCTATTTTTGGGCTTTTATCCCCCCCATTATTTAAGGCTTTGTCCACATGTATTGTTCTAACAGGTTGAGAGGTATACCCCAGGCATATAAACTCCGTGACATATGCAATACAAACATAGCACTATGCAACATACAACTAGATAGGTAGGGGTTGTAATCTCAATACTGGCAGCTGTATGGAGTTGTTTATAGTTGGAGTTGTTTATAGATTAGTACTAAGCTAACTGCCCTTGCGAGCCATTTTAAGCCTAGCCAATTATCCCTTGTGAGACTCAAACCCTGCACCTTGTGTTTGTAAGGCAAATACTTTAACCATTAGGCCACCCACCCAAACCCAATGGATGTATGTGTCTGTGTATGCATATCCTCTGTAGCAGCGTGGCTGTCTTGCCTCTGTGCATACAATGCCTATACCATTTTGTATTCCTGTGCCACCCTGTTAACTCCACCATCACCAACCTATTCACAACCTATTCATGGCCTACAGATGTCATGCACCTTAGATGCAGAGTTACACATTTCAAACACAATAGCACTGTGGTGCATGCAATACATATGGTGGGCTATACTGTACATAACTAGATAGATAGGTGTTGTAAGTCCAAAACTGGCAACTCTCTCTGCATGACTTTTGGAATGCACATCCTCCTGCAGCAGTGTGTCTGTGTGTGACACGGTTATACCATTTGAAGTGCCTGTTAAATCCCCAGTTGCAATCCTTACAGCACCTGCAGATGTCAACTACCTGAATAGTAGTGGCAGACACGACAAAGCTGTTTAAGCTCCGTGGTTCATGCGCTACGTATTGCACTATTGTATGCATAACTAGCCAGGTAGGGGTTCTACAATCAACAAGGGCAGTTCATGAGTGTGTGTGTGTGTGTGTGTGTGTGTGTGTGTGTGTGTGTGTGTGTGTGTGTTTGTGTGTGTGCATGTATGTTTACATATGTATATCCCCTTGCAGCAGTGGGCATGCGTTAGGGTCACAAACATACCTCTTGACCCCTTACAGAAAGTCATCTGGAGAAAGCCATACAGAAAAGTGGGACAAAGCCCAAATATTAGGGTCAATCTTTAAATATTGCTCTGACAAACATACAAAGTAGATAGCATAACAGGTTGTGCATTTGCATGCATTTTCTGAAGGGTATGAAATCTGACAGGAAAATATCTGTCATTATTGTGTAATGTCAATCTTTAATGATTTCACTCTACTTTTCCAGAAAACCACAATGTTATGCCAAATGGAACAAAAATATGTGGCAAACATCAGGACATTCTGAACACATCTGTAGGGTTGAGATTTATGGCCAACACCTGTCGCACCCTGCAGGATGCAGTCCATGTTTAGCCAGGTGTGACCTATGACAATGACACAAACAATACAGAGGTCCCTAAAGTGTAGGACAACAAACATTTTCTAAGGTTGTGTACTACCTGCACAAAGCAGTTATTTCACATCAGAAGCACCTTACTGGTATCAGAAATAGCTTAACCTATGGTGATGTGACACAGAGAAGCTGTAATATTGGCAAACAAAGAGAAGTCCTGTCTGCTGCACTTGCTTTGAGTTATGGTATGTCCTGCTAAGTGACACGATACTACAAGACGTGTCCCACATTCCACATTTGATAAAGTGGCAACCCTACTCTGTGTTGCCTAATGTTGTGCAATATGTTGACATGTGTACACCCTGTGAGTAGCTTCCACCCACAATGACCCACATGTTGTTTGATTCTGATAACTTGTTTGCAGTTAAAAGCTTTCTCTAGAGGCTCCTTTATCTGTTTAAAACATTCATTTAAAGGCTCACTGCTGCTTTTCTGCTGTGAGAAACATTTCTGCAGTTTGTTTCTACCAAAGTAGTGTGTATATTTGTAGCATTGTCCATATTCAGGCTTGTGTTTGGGCCTAGTGTGTGTGGAGGCTGTGTGTCTGAGCACATGTCAAGGACATCTTGGTTTAGCCATTAAGCATTTCAGTGAGAGAGGATTGTTTAAGGTTATTGGCTGACTGGGGTCACCTGGACTACAGCTTAGAGTAAGCACCTCATTGGTTCTTTTGAGCTTTGTTTTAAAGTTGTCTCAGGTTTCAACTTTCTGTTGCCTAAGAAGTTAAGATTGTGAGTGTTTCTGCCATTTCACACTGAGCTAATCGAAGGAAGAACACTGAGCAAACTCAGATCTATAATATATAACATTAAGTATCCTGTTTTTTTTTTGCTTATTTTTTTGAGTTATTTATAACACTTTGTCTACTGCATACTTTTCTAGCTAGTTTCACTGTGTGTGAGGTATTAACTGGAAATTGTCCACTTTTATTATGCATCTGTTTGGGTTGTTTGATTCTGATAACTTGTTTGCAGTTAAAAGCTTTCTCTAGAGGCTCCTTTATCTGTTTAAAACTTTCATTTAAAGGCTCACTGCTGCTTTTCTGCTGTGAGAAACATTTCTGCAGTTTGTTTTCCCACCGTCCCTCCCTATTTGTATGCTGTTCTTATAGTTGGTGGCTTTGCAGTTGCCCACCCCTACTATAAATTTGATCTGAGACACTCCTCCCAGTCTAGTGCTATTACCTCATTCTACCTAATACAGGGAGAACATTTGAGAAGGCCAATCCACTTAGTTTCTCCTCCTCCTTTCTCTCTTTCCACTTAAAAAAATTCTAGGCTTGCTTCCTGCCTTTCCTGTGGGTAGTCTAGTCTGGATACAGATTTGCTGTGTCCAGGACTGTTTGTGGGCTTCTGAGCCCCAAGTCTTTCTGTGTTGGAGGGAAGCCTTCTAGCTTAATTTTGTTTCTTAGAACTAGCCAGTTTTTTAGTTTCAGCACTCAAGTCTGTTTCTTTGAACTCAGCACTTGTTCAGAACTCGTAAGCACTAAATAAGCTACAAAATACTACAGCACTCAACTTTCCTCACTTGTCGAGAGGAAAACAGTTTCTAGTACTTAACAAATAAGCACCTATCCAGGCATGTCTAAGGGTCAGCTCCCAATGTTTTCTCCTGTCTACCTGATGAATCGGGGCATCTTGGGGCAATGCTCCTACCACCCAACACTACAACCTGTGAGAGATGCACTTATATAGCCAAACTGGAAGCAAAGCTCTCTTCACCCAAAACTGGACTAGACAGTCAAGAGGAGAAGGTAAACACTTGCACCATACCACACCACACTCATCAGATAGTCCCTCAAAAGCTACGCCACCAAAACACACACATAGAAACGCAAAACACACACCTACATTTGCGGAGGATCTCAGTAAAAACTTGCTCAAGCAACAGGGACCTCCAAAGCAGAAACACAAGCAACCTCCACCTCCCCAACACACCCCAAATGACACATAGCTCACAAACTCAGTGTGCCACTCAACCGCAGCCCATAAGGCATAACAACATACCCAACACTCTAGTCCTAGATGACTCTATAGACAGGCACACTGATGTTCCACTCACCAGGCTAAACAAGGAGAAAGTTACTGTCAGCTACCTGTCGGGTGCCAGGATCTGCCACATAATGCATGCACTCAGATCACTCCACAACAAGTACAAATATGACTCTGTAATTGTCCATGTTGGTGTGAATGACCTGAGATATACCTCACTGGACTACATGAAAAGGGAAATGGAGGAGCCATCCAATCTTGTAGCCCAGGCAGGTATGACTCTAGCCCTGAGTAGCATCCTGCCATCACACAGAATGATACCACAGTACAAGGACAAAATGATTGACTTCAACAATTGGCTAAGCTTCTGGTGTCATTTTAAGTGGATCCAGTATCTGTCTGCCTGGGATGACATGATCGACAAATCATGATGCTTTGTCAGAGATGGCCTGCACCTGTTGCCTCTGGGATTCTGGATACTGGTTAAGGTTCTAGCCACTCCTATAGTGCCTTTTTTAGGTGAGGTTCAAATGACAAATTCACCACTGTAACAGGTACAAGCAAGCAGAATCTGAGGGTATTGCTACTCAATGCTAGAAGTCTAAACCTCAAAATGCACTCACTCGAGGCACTCCTTAAAATGGAGAATATCGACATCTGTGCAGTGACAGAGACCTGGTTCAAGGCTCCAGAGAGTACCCCTGCATTACCAGGCTACAATTCATACCACACCTTTCGGCCACTTAACCTGGGCTGAAACACGAAAGGTGGAGGCGTGTCCATATTCATTAAGGATATCCACACCTCCAGGCTAGTTGCTCAGCATAATGCATCCAAGATTATCCAAGTGCAACTAACGCTGAGCAAGACCACAATACAAATTGTAGCTTGCTACAGATCCCCCACCATGCTCCAGGATTCCCACTCCTCATTTCTTGATACACTGGAAAATATTAGGGTACAACCTAACACCCTAATAATGGGCGATTTCAACTACCCCACCATTAACTGGGAAAACTACTCATGTACCAACTCTTGTGCTCAACGTTTTCTGGAATTCATAAATTCTAGTGCCTTGGATCAACTCATCCACACCCCCACCAGGGGAAGCAATATCCTAGACCTGGTTATTACCAACATGGGTGACCGGTGCTCCACACCAGAGGTCAATTCCTCGTTGATCAGATTTGACCACAAGCTAATCACCCTAGACATCCACATCCCTCCCCCACCCTCCATTAAGGAAACCACCATAAAACATGTCTCCATTGCCAACTTCACGCTTCTTAAGACAGAAGTGGCAAACTTCACAACACCCATGCTGATGGACAATAGAGGTATGACTGCTGAATCCTACACAAATGCACTTTATAAGCACTTACACGAGTGCATGGATCATGCAATCCCTAACAGAACCAAGATGCTATCCTCCAAAAAAAGGAAGCCAATCTGGTGGTCCCCTGCCATAAACAAACTCTACAACAGAAGAAAGAAACTGTTGCAAAAAAGAGTAAAATCCCATGATTGGAGGAACTCCCTGGACAGCCTCAGTAAAAAGCTGAGATCCCTCATAAAATCCTCTAAAGCTAGTTACGAAAACAAAATCACCACTGACTCTAAAGACAACCACAAAGCATTCTATAGCTATGTCAAGTATGTCAATGGCAACACTCAGATCTGCTCTGAGTTAAAGCACAATGGCACTAAATATACAAAACCAACTGATATTGCCAACATCCTGGCAGATAGGTTCAGTGCTAACATTACTCCCCTCTCATCCCCTAAAGGGCCCATCTCTATACTGGAAGAATGCAAAGATCCTGTAATCATGGCTGCACAGGTAAAAACACACTCTCCAAAGCCAAGAACACAGCAGCCATAGGACCTGACAACATCCCAGGCTGTGTTCTACATGAACTACAGAATGAACTGGCACCCCACCTAAGCACCATTTTCAGTCATAGCCTCACTTCAGGCTATGTGCCCACTGAATGGTGCACAGAGACAGTTATCCCACTCCACAAAGGGGAAGCCACCAAGGACCCCGGAATCTACTGCCCCATTAGCCTGAATAGCTTGATCTGCAAGGCTATGGAATGTATCATCATGGAACTTATAAACAATGACATTGGTAATCTCCAAAGTTAGGACCCCACCCAGTTCGGATTTGTAAAAGGCAGATCATGTCTCCTAAACCTGATAGACTTCTTTGAAGCAGTCACCAAAGCCATAGATGAGGGTAAGGTGGTTTACACAGCCTATCTAGATCTCGCCAAGGCTTTCAACACCATCCCCCACTCTGGAATTATAGATAAACTCACTAAACTAGGTATAAATCCCTATGTCACAAGATGGGTTGCCAACTGGCTCACTGACAGAACCCACACCGTGAAAGTAGCAGACTCCAAATCCAACTTCAGACCAGTGCAAGTGGAGTACCACAGGGTTCAGTCCTGGGTCCTCTCCTGTTTGGTATCTACTTCTTTGACGTACAGGCTAACACAGAAGGTCTTTGGCTAACAGTGTTCACAGATGACTGCAAACTAGGAGCCATAATCAAAACTCCAAAAGATGTGGACATCCTACAAAAGGGCCTTTCTGAGACAGATGCCTGGTGTCAAAGCCATGGCCTCAAGCTCAATGACAAAAAGTGCATTGTCATCCCTTTTGGTAAAAACTCTGTAACCATGAACTACCACATAGACGGTAGTCTACTTAACACCGAACGTGTGATAAGAGACCCTGGGACATAGGTGGACAGTAGTCTCTCCTTTGATAATCACATCGCCACAGTAGTCAGGAAATCCTTCTACATAGCACACCTCATCACAAAAGGTTTCTCATCCAGGAAAAAAGAGGTCATTGTTCCCCTCTACTCATCACTCATTAGACCCATTATAGAGTACAATGCCCCCTTTTGGTATGTACTTCACAAGACATCTACAACAACTGGAAAGACCACAGAAATACCTCACAAAGAGAATTACTGTCCTCAAACAGATGCCCTACGCAGACCGTCTCAAAAAACTGCAGCTTTACTCCGTCGCATATCGCCTACTCAATGGCAATCTCTGCCTAACACAGAATGCTATGTCAAATGCAGAGCTTTTGGACATGCTCCACTTAAAGAAATCCCAATCCGTCCGAGCTACATGCTCTAGGGACCTAAACCTTGTCACCACAATAAACAGAACATGCTGAAGGGATAGATTCCTGTCACAGAGACTTCTCATACTCTGAAACAAACTATCTATCTATATCAAACAAAGCTCCTCATTAGCACTGTTCAAGAAAAATCTTGATGATTGGAAGGGAGATAGGAAATTCACCCCAGGATCACTTCTGTGTCTCTGCTCGACAGTGGCACAGTAAAATAATTTTCTTGGGTGGTGAAGGCCAGGGTTCCTTTTGGCTAGGCTTATATAGGCCCTAGGGCCAATAGCCTAGTACCTACCTATGAACCTATGAACATGTATGAAGGCATGAATGCTAACTGCCACCTCCCACATATGTAGGTACCACCTAAAGCTGTGGCAAAGTGTGCTGTCTGTCATTGACCCACAAACTGATGTTACCACATTGCAATGTGGTCATACAGGTCCTGGCCTCCAGCTGACTGCAGAAAACAGTACCATCATACCATATGGTGAGGACATGGACCCACTATTTCCCACATCAATGGCAACCCCATAAATGCACAAACTGTTTTGACAGACCTGGCTACTCAGGTTGATAACACTGCATTCAGCCATCAAGTAGTGGAAGTGGTCACACAAGGCTTGGAATTGGTTCACCACATAGGTAAAGGGACTGCATTGGGACAAAATGTGGACATTACCTCTGCACAGTCCTCAGTCAGTACAACAATATTTTAGCAGCATGGCCGGTCTGGTATGTACCTAGGTAGACATCTGCACCAAATGAAAAGGCTATGTTAACACCCACAAATGTTATCCATGGCCTTCAACACCTGTTCCATGCAGACAGCCTAGAATAAGTACTGTCCCACTCAGTGCTGGACAGGTTGTCCACAGGTGGGCTGTGGCATGCCTAGATGACAATGTTGTGCTCAGCCCTTCAACAACTGCCTCATATATGTTAGTATAACTCTGTGCACATTACCAGCACAATAGGCTTGAATCACATATGAGACAAAGAAAAACAAAAAAAACAACAACAGCTGGAGAGACAGGTTTGTCTCTCAGAGGCTGCCGTGTCTCAGGAATGCACTCCCTAAAAATTGCCAAATAGAGTACCATGCAGACCCTCATCAAATGCATCAAGGCTGAGTGGATGGGAAAAAAAACATCTGTCCTAGGGGTCCAAAGTGTGTCAAGCAATGCCAGGGGCAACAAATGCTGATTGGTGATTCCATTGGGGAGAGAGTACTGGCTAGGCTGGTAAGGGACCCAGGGCCAGTACTGAAGTAACCTCCTTTGTACCTATGAACCTGTGATCCTGCGGAACTCACAGGTGACGTGTATCCACAGTAGCATGCTGAGTCAAGTGGTATGCATGCAAGGTACGCTGTCTGCCTCCATTGTCCCTCACACACTGCTCCATGCATACGCACCTAAGTAAACATGCACATATACAACCATACCTTGGCAATGAAAAGGTCTCTGTGTTGCCACTCTGCATTCTTGAGCTACTGTAATGGCAGCAGCCCACCATGACTTACACACACAGACACCTGGGATGGAAACAGAATAAGGTCTGTGAGACAACAGTCAGACAGCAGTACTAACAGCAACAAAAGCATCATGGCAGAAAGGTACATACACTTTGATGTGTACACATGACAATTGCCAGCAGACAGCACATTACAGGCCATAACACTACTACACTACAAACTGCCATTACCTGTACTATAGTCACCCTGTGGATCAGACACATATTAGCATGTCCCTGCCTCAATGGTATGGATAACAGGGATGTGGCACAGGTATCATCACATGCACAGGGTGTGGTGTGGGGTTGCCAAAGGCCTAGGCTGTGCCATACAGTTGACATCATGTGTGTGTGTTTGGAGGGGTGCTGGTCAGCTGGGCCATGGAGAGGAGTTGTGTGCATCTATTGGTGACCTGCATGTGACAGTGATGTGTGAGTGTGTGCATGCACAGTTAAGCCTTATGCCAACCCTACACAAGGGTATGTTGGACAGCGGTGGACTGTAAATGGCAGAATGTACAGTTCACCATCTCTGGCCATGAACACGGGAACTGGTTCTGTCAGGAGTGGCACTGGCAATACCATGCTCAAGGCCAGATGTGGTACTACTTCCTGATTGTGAGGGTTGTCTGCTGGGTCTGTGTTCCTCACAGGACCACCCAGGATCATATGCCCATGGCCTGCCACATTGTGGTGTGGATAACACCATCCCGGCAGTAGTGCTGGTGGTACTGTCACTACAGGAGTGTGACTGGGAACAGCCACATGGGCTCTCAGCTGATGTTGCTGACCTATGTCCATGTGTCTGACACCCTACTCCCACCACATATTCAAGCACAGACATTGCATGGTTAAGGACTGACAATGTCTCAGCCCACT
The DNA here is from genome assembly GCF_019279795.1 of Protopterus annectens. Taxonomy (NCBI): domain Eukaryota; kingdom Metazoa; phylum Chordata; order Ceratodontiformes; family Protopteridae; genus Protopterus; species Protopterus annectens. The sequence continues at coordinate 210,064,233 of NC_056735.1, forward strand.
GTCTATCCACGTCATCAGCAAAATATGTAAGGCATCAGCAATGCCATGGAGGGTGTCATGCATACCAGGCAGTGCGGCATCCATGACCCTGAGCATCCATCTGGTGTAGCCTACAAAACATGCCTGTGCCTCCATGATGGACCAAAACATGCATCTTGTGACACATGCTGTGACACCTCTGACAGGTACTGGAAGGGCAGCAGTCCTCCTTCAAACACCCCTGTCAATCTGCCTGTGTGGGACCTCACCAGCTCTCTGGCTATGGCTAGTGTCTACAGTCACAGCTGCCATAGTCCCCACACTCTCCTGTTTGATGCCATCGCTCTCTGACTGCCCAATAACTGTGGCTGCTGGGGACTGGGTATGCATGGGTATACTGACCATGTGCAGGAACATGGAGGGGTGGAACAATGGGACAGATTCAGCTCCCAACAACCCCACCTGTGCCTCACAATGGCCACCATCATCATCAGAGTCTGATGAGACACTGATATCAGGTTATGAGGGGGACACACTCCAACCCCCATGATCACCTGTGAGGGGAAGACAACATGACTACATGAATACCTGCACTATAATGTTTGTTGATCCACACACACACACACACACACACACACACACACACACACACACACACACACACATACAGGTGTGGTGCCACAATGGCATTATACACACCAAACCTTCTGACTGATGCCATGCACAACACACGATCAGACCACAGCAGACACACTCTAGACAGGCCCTGAACAACATGCAGTGCAGCTACATGCAGTTAATGTTGCTAGTACTATACACCTGTGAGATATATGAAAAGTCAGAGTATGTGATGGACCTTCACCTAACATACAGTGCATCCATTTGCACAATAGTAATGGACCCCTTTATAGCAGACTGGCTACACCTATATAAAACTATGTGCTAATATGTTACAGCTCCTGTAAATATGCTACTGGGATTACCAATGTGATGCACTGTAGTGAATCCCACCACAAGTGAACATGCATGTATTGCAACATGGCTAAGCTTAACAGTCATGTGCATGGCAAAGTGGCAGCCCTTAACATGCCTAGTATATAGGTGATCCATAACATGACAGTTCGACACTCATCCACTACAGGTTGATGTTCCCCAGCCACACCAGAGGTACCTATGGATTTATGGGGGAGAGGTATTGTCAGCAGACACACATGTGGCATTGGTACAGAATAACGTGCATTTATCAACATGTACAGTACAAGCTGTGATACTACCTAAATTGCTGACATTCACAATATGTGTGCACATGTGTGCATTACAAAACCCCACCCACAAATGCAGAATGACTTCACATATGCATACAGGTAGGTATGCAGAGGCTGCCACTATGAATGCTACAGTATAACCGTGATGACCACTGCAGGCTTACCTGGACACTCCTCAGGTGTGGAATCTGTGCCACCCACCTCCACTGTGAGCTGGTGGCTGAACCCAGGTTTGCCAGGAACTCCTCTGGGGGTGAGAATGGTGGTTGTGTAGCAGGCCCTCCCTCTTTACCAGCATGGTCCCTGGCCACAGCTGCAGCCCTTTGCCATGCATGGTGTATGAGATCAGAAGTACAGTGTCGGACCTGTTCATAGCTCCTGTCCCAGTGGCCCACATCATTCACTGTTGCTACTAGGTCTGCTCAAAGTGCAATGTGTTGTTACTGGTTATGGCATCTCCTTGACAACAGCAACAGGTGATGGATTCTCAGGGCATCAATAATTGCAGCGGTCTCAGCTTCTGAAAAGGGTGGGTTGCAATGTCTGTACATCCCACCTGAAAGACATGAACAGGGGAACACACCAGAGGACTGCATACCTTGCTGACCATTATGTACAGACCCTGCATATCCACTTTTGCCAGCACTATCCACCGCTAACCCCCACATCATAACCCCACCATCAATCAGTACAGTATGTCTGTGGGTATTCACAATATACTGGTAATACAGCATGTGTTGTCCTCCTGATCCTGATGTTTCATGCTATTTGCTGCATGTGCTATGAGGTGTTGCAATGCATGTACCTGTTGCACCTGTTACTGCCTGTTCATAACCTGTCTACACTGTCTGCTGTGGTATCAGCCTCCTACTGTATTAGTAAACACCTGGTCTGTAGGCCCACCCCTCAGGTCTCCCAGGCCTTCCTCCCTCAGATTCTGGATTATATGGTTGGACAATGTCCTACAGTTTCCCCAGCCAGTGTGGTTGATATGGGTGTCCTGGTACCTGCCTCATGTGCACGCATGGACAGCCATCTACAAACACCACCAAGGAACAGAATGTGTGAGAAATGCAATGAGAATAGGAACCTGCAGTCCATGCTGTCTCCCTGTCAAGGCCGCATATCTGTCTCCAAACAGGTTGTCAACACAATCAGTACACCTCACACACCACCCACATCTACACAACACACACAAACATCTGCAGTGGTCCTCAACATACATATCCACAAACATAGTGGATCTCTGAGGCAAAGTGACACATGAATGCCACAGCCATACACAGCACATACCACACATGGCTACACACCTGTGTCTCACAGCCACGCATACGTCAGCCCATGTCAAACATGTTACGCATAGGGGACTCCAGTGGAAACACACTGGAATGCCTCTGACCTGGCTGTGTATGCGGGTGGTCACAGTTACTTGTGTGTCATGTGACAGACTCTACCATATTGCATACACACTGCTGTCTCTCACCAACAGGTACTGCCATGGGGCCTGTCACAGTACATGCTGGTGTGCCTGACCTGACATGTACATCCTTGGACTATATCCAGTTAGACATGAGTGAGCACACTGGTTATGTGTCCCAGACAGGTATGTCCCTAGCCTTACACTGCATTATGCTGTAACCCAGACTGATGCCACAATACAGTCAGGGAATGATTGTCCTTAACATGCACACATTTATCCTATGATATTCCAGGGGTTCCAGTACCTGTGTTTCTGGAATGATATGGTAAACAGATTATGATGCTCTGCAAGAGATGGTGTCCATCTGTTTTCACTGGTCTTCGTGTGTCTGGCACTGGTTCTCACCAGCCCCATAGTGACTCCATTATTAAAAGTGGTGAAGTTATCATTAACAACATACAAGTGTCAGTGCAGCACACATTGAAGGCCATGCTGCTAAATTCTACAGAAGTACACATGACTTTGCCCTCATTGCAAGCAGTCCTAACCCTGGGAACTACAGACATCTGTGCAGTCACACAGACCATGGTTCAAAGCTGCAGAGAGCAACCCAGCCTGCCTGGTCAACCATCCTATCATACATTCAGAAGCCAAAGTGTAGCCGGTAATGCCATGGGACATGGGGTTTCTGTATATATGAGACACATACACAGCTCCACATTATATAGGCAGTAAGATGCACAAGGGACACTGCAGGGACAGTTCAACATTGCCAGCACACACCTCACCTATTCAAATCACAACTAGCTACCAGCCACCACATGTGACCAGGAAGCCCATTTGGCCTATATAGACCTCATCAACTGTATTAGGAGCAGGACTGTACCCTGATCCTGGGTCAGTTGAATGGACCTAACATACATTGTAAGATGTACCCATGCCAGCACCTGAATGGACAGAGAGCTTTCAACAGTGGAAGTGCAAACACATTGGTGAGGCCAGGGGCTACCCCATATGAGGTGAAGGTGATGGTGACTGGAAATGTGACCGCCTCCCACAATGCCCATCTAGCTAGGGTCAGCCATACATATACCTCAAACGTGGAATACATCCTCCTGGGGAAGGTATACACAGCCTCACAGCCACCAACCCCTCAGTAAGGACTGGCACCAATATCCACACATACACATAGGTGGTGGTGCTGTGGTAGCGTTGTCGCCTCACAGTTAGACATTGCCCATTCGATTCTCAGTTAGAGCGTCTTCTATGTGGCCACATGCGTGAATGGGCGTTCCTTCTTTGAAGGTTGTGCGTTAGGCCCGGCAAGCCAACACGTAAAAATCTACTGCCAATCATTAGCGTACTGGAGTTCTGCTGTGGCAACCCCTAACCGGGAAAAGCCAAAAGACACAAACACACAAATGCTATATGTGCATTTGTATAGATGCATGTAGTCAGGTATACCCAACAGGCCTACATCATCCTCTGCTAGGATATGTACACCTGTCTGGTGGACATCTTCAATACATACTGTCCATAACAGGGATGACATACTGCTGTCTGAGATAAAGTAGAGACAGGTGCTCAATTTGGAGCAATGTCTTCTTAGCATGTACATGAGAAAGGAATCAGTCCTGCAAACCTGCACAACAAACATAGAGCTTATATTGTGTACATACACTACAGACAGTCATCTCCCCTACTGCACATATGTCTGCAACAACACAGGAAGCACCTGTAGCTGCTCACTTGTGCTGCTTAAGGACTCCAGCTATACCAGTGCTTTTGGTATAGCATACTGGATGCCTGACAGAGTCCGTGTAGGCTTCACCCCCTGTCTTCCCCATCAGTACATCAGGATCACCACAGTACCTCCCCTGTCTCCTATATGTAGGGAACAGGTCACCACTGCCATGTGAAAGTCACGGTAGACATCTGCCATGACAGTCTATCACATCACAGGATGCATCCTACATGACCCCAAGCATAACCTTGCAACACCATGAGGAACCATATTCAAAGGAGGACTGACTTTGTCCCAGCCATTTGACGGACGGCCACTGTCACCCCTTTACACTAAGGTGGGGCATTCTCCACTCAGTCATATGATAGACCTAACAGCCTAACTAGGCTGTTCTGCAAGGCCATAGCATAGTTTATAGTGAACCCCATTAACAAGGACATTGGTGACCTGCACACATTCCATCATGCACACTTAGGCTTTGTCAAGGAAGGGTTCATGTCTGTTACACTTGTTTGACCTCTATGACACAGTCACCAAAGCCATGGACAGGAGGTGACAGTGCAAACTGCCTACCTTGACCTGGACAAACTCTGTGACTGTATAACCCATGTGGCCATTATAGATATAACACCCCCAAGTATGCATCACATCATATGTTACAATAGGGGTAGCACACTGGTGCACTGACATGACTCACCTATTCCACATAGAGGTATCCACCTCAAGTGTTTCACCCATAACTTGGTGTGTAACCCGTTGTTCCCTGTTTGGGCCTCTGTTATGTGTGATGTACACTTCGGAGGTGCATGTAACAGCCATTAGCCTATGTTTGACCATGTCTTCGAATGACTGCATGATGTGTGCTGTCACCAGATACCCTAGTGATGTTGACATCTGTCTAGAAGAGTCTCACATAGATACATGACTGTTGCCAGACTCATGGCCTCAGGAGGCATAGCAGGATATGCAGTGTCAACCCCTTTGGGGGGAGTGACATCCCCACATAGTATCACAGTACTAACTACATCCTAGACACACAATCAGTTGTGAGGGTGCTGTGGACACAGGTCTTTGGCAACATGACATTTCAACACAATGTTGCTCCCATTGTAAGGTAAATCTTGTACATGGCCCATGTCATACATAAGGGTATGTCATCAAGGGACATGGGGTATAAACATCCCCATATTCCCCCAATGAGGCCCAGTATTGTGTATAATTCTTTGCACATCATTTGCATCACATAGAACATGCAGCAGCTGGGGACATCACAGAGGTTCCCCATCTGGGAATACCAGGGCATTAAACATCTACCATACACCAATAGGCTATATGGGCAACCTTCTACCGGGTTTCATACATACTCCTCAGGGGTGACCTCAGTGTGGCATGTAAGGCAATCACAGACTCCACATTGCTGGGATTGCTGCACAAGTACAACTCATGCTCCACTCTGTTAACACACATGCCACATCAGGCAGGGTAGCTATTTACACCTTTGCAGTCGTAACCTGGATAACAGGATGGTTAACTGCACATATACCCCTGGGATACCACTTGTGTCCCTGTTTCACTGGGGCATCAGGTGCTGCATTGTATACACATGGGCTAAAATTTGGCCTAGGACTATGGCTGCTCAGGGCCCATAGCCTAGTACCCTCATATGATACCAGGAATACCAGATATTGACTGAGTGCTGTGACAGACTGTGTTATGTGTTCACACCCTTCACTGCCATCGACTGTTGGGTGTCCCCTATTGGCAACATTACAGTACCATGTCATCCAGCCTTCATCCAACAAATAGGTGAGTGGTAGTACAAGTGCATGTGGACATTCCAGCAAAATCTGTGCTACAAAATAACTGAGAGCAGTGCATATGTTGTGTAGGGTGTCCTCCTCGTAGGTGTCTGACATCTGCAGTACCTAGATGTTTCTGGAATGTGTACATGTGCCTGCTAGATGTAGATCCCCTGCCAGAAAAATGTGTATTTCTGGACACCAGTTGGACAATATGTGATGGTTGTCCCCAGAGTTTGGGGAATGTGTCTGTCACATGCCAGACCCCTGGGAACACAGTAATGGTACATTGATATCTGGTACTGTATTCATTCCCTTACATTGTATGCTCAATATCTACAGACTGCTGCTGAGGTAGAGCCAGTGTCCCCCCACTACTAGTGCCTATAATCTGCTGTCATGCTGCAGGGGTCACCAGGTATACTAGCCATAGGTGTCAGAAAATGATACACGTGTGGAGTACAGAGTGACCTAGTCAGAGTACATCAGGAACTGTCAGGGTCACCTGGGCAATCTTTGAACTAAGCCAGTATGACATCCACGGACTGAGAGGGGCTCACTTACAGTACATGATGTGATATGCCAGTTGTATTCACCAGTACTTACTATCAGTATTGTACAACAGACAATCCACTAGCACTCATATGTGAGCTGACCATTGCTGGGGTGAGTCAGGGGCCAGAGCTTTGATCTATGTCACTGCAGACAGAGCCCTAAGGGATGGCCGCAGGTGCTGGACAGCAGACTAACAGCAACATGTCAGTCTAAGAAATGTGGTTGAGACCTATTGTGTAAATTCCTATTTGCCATGACTACATCCCCCATCTGCATTCCAATACATGCTTAATTCTATGACATACCTGGTATATTGCTGTACTCCTTTGTGAGAAAAAAAAACAGTTGTCTCCTAGAGCATCATATACTGTCTTCATGAAGAAAATATCAGACCTGTTTACCATAGGCCGCAGCTTGCCTTTTGTAGGCAATGCTCATGAACAGGTGATTGCCCATGCACCGATCTGTGACTCCCATTAGCTAATTGCATTGAGAACAGCTGGGTTGAATTGCCATTAGCCAATGGCATGGGAACACGGTCCTATAATTAAGGCCTTCATGTATGCCTTGGCCTTTTTCCTGGCCTGTGAGAAGGATATTATTGAAGTGTGGGGGGCTACAGCATCACAGAGGGTATGTAGAAATTCTGTTCACTGTTTGGATTGATGTGTTATGTCCACAGTTTTACATGCTATGTTTGGCCACTGTTAACAGAGTTTGTGGTTCTGTGGCAGGTTACTGTTTAACAATGTGTGTTGGGCTCAGTAAGGAGACAGGCAGATGTGAGTGTCATACATCCTTTTTATCTGAATATGCATACTGCTGCAGTTGATGCCGGTGTATCAGCTGTGTATGTATGTAGGGTGAGACTGTGATACATGTCCCTGTCACCTGAAACATCCCCCAACCCTTTATGTATGGGTGTTGTGTGGCTGCCCTGTTCTAGGTGTTTGGGGGGTATGGTAGGTCTGAGGCAGGTAGCTAAACATACTGCTGCATGTGTGGCAGGGCATGACTGCTGCATTCTGGGCAGGAGTCATACTGGGGATTGTGAAGACATTGGGGGACAGCAAGCTGTATATGTCAGTGAGGGAGTAGTGTCTGCTCTTGTCACTGCATGGCCAGGGTGAGAGTACTCATTACAGTCCAGGTGAGACATGTACCTCTGGTACATATGTTAAGTAGTAGTACCATCCAGAGAGTGGTAGGGGAGGTTTAGGACATGTATTGATATTTGTGACATGTGTTCCACCCTCCAGGCCTTTGACCTGCTACTGTGTGTGGCAGTGATTGTGGTAGCAGAAACCAGGTCTGCTGGACATTGCAGTTCTCAGTTATTTCTAGGTTGCATTGCCGAGCATGTAGTTGTGCAACAGACTGGACTGTGGGCCTGAACTGTGGGTGTCCAGATGTCAGGCATGCTAGGCATGTTACAGATAGAACTACAGAGTAATTATTATGGGAGGTGTAGTTGCAAGACATACATGCATGCATACAGTGTGTTACACAGGATGGCATGAACATGTGTATTTGAATGGCTATGACATGTGACACTGACCTGTCTGTCATGCTTTTGTAAAATCAATCTGCACTCCATTACCATTACGTCAGCACACAGAATAGCTTTAATGACAACCATGTCATATGTAGGTGACATGACTGTGGACATTCTGCGACAGTTTGTGCAGTTGTCAGCTGTATCTTATAATCCATCAACATGTCTTTGGCTGTGTACTGGTTCGGTGTCTGCATCACAGGCCCAAGTACGCTGTCATTTATCACATTATATGTAGAAGAAGTGTCACTGGTACTCAGGATATATTTGTAACAACAGTTTTTTCCTAATGTTACATGACTGTACTGCATGCATATTTACAAAAGCAGCCGCAATTCCCCAGAGCTGAGTTGGCCTGGTGGTATGTTGCTGTGACTGTTTTTCCCTAATGTTATATGACTGTACTGCATGACATATTTAGAAAAAAAACAGTAATTACCCCGAGCTGAGTTGGCCTAGTGGTGCATTGTTCTGAATGTAGTGCAGAGGGTCGTGGGCCCGAGACTTGCCATGGCTAGTTATTTTGTTGCTGGGCAGAACAGTGTCTGAATCACATAGGGTGATTAAGGCAGTTTTAAGCAGGTTTGTGCAGGTTTGCGCAATGTGCGGCAATGCCAAGTGGTGCTTACATCTGCTTAGCTTTGCTTAGCACCTCTTACTCCACTTAAACCCATGCTATTTCCAAAAAAAAGAAAAGAAAAGGGGGCGATAGTAAAGTGGTGAAATGGGGCAAGCAGGGGAAAACCAATATGAAAGGCAGGTAGGGATGTGCAGGATGGGTGTAGGAAAGGACCATAGCTCTCCATTTCTTGGGCAGCAACAGCTGTGCATGATAAGGACAATTTGGAATTTGGAGCTTCACACCCCACAGGAAGGGGTGTGGGCGACATAACGTTGTTGATTAATTGATGAGATAATTGATTAATGGCAGTGTATGTGGGGGCGAAATGGAGAGCTACGTATGGGATGATTTTTTTTTTGGGACAGATGCCCTTTTTTAAGGAAAGAGTGGGATGTTGGGGAAGGGTTTTAGGTACATTTGGAGATGTAAGTTGGGTAGGAGAGGTTGCTTTTGTAGACAGACAAGACAGACAAGACAGCAGACAAGGGAAGTGTATGACACGAGGGGGGGAAAACACCTTGGACAGGGAGGGTGGTTGGGAATTGGAGGACCAAGTGTCCACAGAAGGCAACAGTGGGACAGAGATCCCCACCTATGGGCAGTCACCACTGCCCCTTTCCAGCCCTGAAGGTGGCTGTGCTGGGGTCTGGGTGCCAGCGACAGCCTACCTCTTGATGTGCACCAGTCTGCCCTTGATCTGGTGCAGTCTATCATCCAGGTCACATTAGATGACCCTGTGCACCATGCCTGAAACTTGATTCCAGGTGACAGTCTCCTGTCTGCACCCTTACCTGAGAGGGACAAGCCCCATCCCCGAGGCGGTTCCACCCGTGGGTGGTGCAGGACTTGCAGAAGGTGCAGCTCCAGGTTGGGTACCAGAAGTGCTGGGACGTGGTGTCATGGCCAGATGAGGTGGGATAGGTGGATTACCTGGAGCCAGCCTACTCAAGCATGCTATGGTGTTGAGGTTTGTCAAGGTGTATTGGTTAGTCATGAACAAAACATTTCAATGTTAGTTATAACAGCATGCATGGGTGTTCCAATTAACCCAGAACAATGGACTTGCATAGCATACAGAACACAGGCATAAATGGGATAACAGTCATTATTTTAACATCATGCCAGTAACAGTTATGGCAAAAGGCCAACAATAGTGGAATTTCAATAAAGTATGTTTGTATGCAACCATTTAAATATATGATCAATAATACAACACAAGGCCAAGTATCCTGTTTTGAGAACAACATATGTTGAAATGAAAACTTACTAATAGTATAATAATAATTATTTGTGATGCAGATAAGGGGTGGGGGGAGAGAAAAACATTCCATTGACAACTGTATATGCTATATTTTTTACAACAGTACTGCTGAATACTGTACAGGTCTGCCCTTACTTTACATCTACATGTGCCCTATAGCTTCTGTAGCACATACATACCTCTCAAGCTGTCAACATGGCATAGTATGGGCCAAGCTGTAAGAGCTATAGGTACATAACTACAGGGGACTTGTGCATGTCAAGGTAACATATATGACTGACAAGGTGTATCCTACACTGATGTTGTGTGAGAGTGATACTAGCCACAAAAGTACCTCACTAAAAGGATCTTAGGCCTTAGACACCTACCCTATATGGACAGACTCAAAAACCCCAGCTATACGCTGTCTCTTATCACCTACTTAGAGGCGATCTCTGCTTGACCTACAAAGCCATGTCTGACCTAGAGCTAGAGACTTCCCATACTCTGGAACAAACCTCCCATTCACGTCAAGCAGAGCACTTCATTGGCCCTCTTTAAGAAAAATCACGACGAGTGGATGAACAATAGGAAGTTCACCCTGGAGATCACTTCAGTGGCCTTGCTTAACAGGGGCACTGGGAACTAACTTTGGGCAGCATGATGCCAGGGAATCTTCTTGGGCTAGGCTTATATAGGCTCCAGGGGCATTAGTCTAGTACACACCTATGAACCTGTTTATATCTGTGTCCAAGCTAAATGGCAACAGTGATCACTATCCATTACAGGGTGACACTTGAGAGACATGTATCTTGCACTGTGCATGGAATATATACTTATCCTGGTGTCATTCATAGGCATGGTAGACATTAGTATACCCTTCATACAGCTAACACAGACATTTCTTTACCTGTATGTCCTGTGTGGGGAATATGTATTAACAGTATGTGACTGTTTCTATAAGGAGTCAGTGCCACTTGTCTGTTACTATAAATAAATCTTAATACTGGTCCCTAGATTCAAACCCTGGTCTCTGTGCAGAAAAATAACAACTTATATATTGCTTATGACACTGAGCTACTGGGGTACTGGTGTGTTGGTTGACTGATATGTGCCTAGAGCTCACTTGCTGATAAAGTCTGACCTGGTAATATCAGTAGACTGTCACAGGAGACTGCAGTGATAGCTGAATACACATACATGAGATTCACAAATGACAGGGATAGTAGGTGAAGTGTGTTTTAATACTTGGAATGCAGCTGTAGACAATTAACCCCTAGTGGATGGGTATATGTGTGATCTGTATAGACCATATCAGGGTGCTTGGATACCTACCTGACCCATATACATTAGCAGATGCTATAGTTGCAGTCTACAGCTACTACTGTGTCATACTTGCCTGCACCAGCACACCTACATTCAGGAATGCATATATCTGAAATGCAAAGGTTAACACCTGACAGTCCTGATGGGAAACTACTATAATACCTTACACATTACTATTCAAGGTTCACATGTTAGTGCATAATATATATCAAATTGCATTATATCTTGTAATACAGCTCCACATGTGCACTTTAGCATAATAGTTCTTTTGCAGCCAAACTTCAGTCACTTCATGGTGTTATACCCATATTTGATTTGCAACACTTGTTAACTTGGACATCTTCAACAACAAAACAGAATGCACACAATTGCCAGAAGACAGCTTTATTGAGAGTGACATGACACAGTCATTGGTATACATTTGACAAACTTTATTGTACTCCAAGTTAAATAATACATGTATTGATGGTATGCTGTTATTACAGAGCCTATGCAATACTAACACTTTTACCTTCACAATTCTGACTGCAGTTGTACTGTATTTCCTGTAGCTCATGAATGGATGTCATTTATTCCCTTCACATTTAGAATGCCAGTGTACATTATTACTAGATCACTAGTATTAATACCGTATAGACATGTCATTCCTACACATTATTACTGTTATTGCAGTACAGTCAGTACAGAATATACTTACTGGCAGTTACTACTGTACTCTATATTCCTATATATTGCTGTACTCACCACACTCTTGGTGCATTCTCGCTAGGTGCTCCACATGGCCTCCAAGTTACAAGTCCTCTACTCTGCAGCTGCGTATAGGGAAACACACCATTATGTGTACCTCTCTATCACATATTCATGCTAGAATTTTGTAAAGCTATGGATCCTATACTTATAAACTTCTGGGGCTTTCCCATCCCAAGCATCTTGGATCCATTAGGCCAAGAGCACCTCCTTCCTCTGCTACAGGTCATCATAATGATGATGTACCTGCTCACCAGTGGGAGGGAATTCCAGTGGCATTGGTGAGGTCATGTGCCAGATGGTCCCAGTCCTTGGACTTGTATTCAGAGCCCTGGTACTGGTACAAAACACAATGCTGTCTTCATAAAAAAGAAACCACCAGGAATAAGATGAAATAATTTATAGTTCTCTTTTGGTATTTCGGCCTTTTGCCTTCAAGGAATAATACAATAATGAAATCACATCCTTTTATGCTCCAGGTACAAAGCACCAATTAACACATTAAATACAATCATTAAATAATTAGTTAATAAACTGACTTCTAATTATTAAATTGTTATAACAATGGCCCTGCAGCAGTCTGTCATCATGGTCTTTAATGAGAAGCTCAACCATGACCTTGGACTCCAACATGCCCCAGCACTGCGCCTGAAAGCATACTCCCTCTCCAACTCCAGCCATAACTCCTACAGTGATAAAACTCCAACAGGTTCTAGTTGTGTTCCCACCTGTGCAGTTTAAATAAGGCTATTTTCCCACCCTTTGCAGCCATTGGATCATTTTTAAAAGTGCTAAGTGAAGCTTAGCAGTGCTCAAACCTGCTAAGCTTAGTTGAGCAGTGCTTAAAATGGCAAATGCTTAGCAGTGTGCAAACCCCTTTAGCTGAGCTGAGGACTGCTTAGAGTGAGGCTGCTTAGCAATGCTCAAACCAGCTAAGCAGAGCTGAGCATTGCTAAGCATTTCTAAGACAACACCTGTTTAAGCATTGCTTAGCATGGTTTAGCTGTGCTGAGCAAAACCTAGCTAAGGGCAAACAAGACTCTTAACGAATACAAAAAGATATATTGACATTAATTATTTATTATTGATACTTTATTATTAAGTGTATGTGTTTTACTTTACATGACCTCACCCTATGTACTTTCATTACGTTCCCTTGGAATGTGACTGTACTGTATTGGGCACTTGTCTTTTATTGGAGGTTTCACCTGATATCTCCACTGACACTAGGATTATGAGCCAGCTGCACTATCCTGGTTAATAAATATCGATAACTACGTCAATAAAAAAATAAAAATGTATACAGAAATGCTTTCTAATATAAAAGCAGAATGGTCTGTCTGGGTATTCGAACAGTGCACCTACTGCACACAAAGCCGTGACTCTAACCATTCAGCTACCTTGGATGTGCAGAGTTCAGCTGTACATTTCTATATAGCATTTCATTATATTTATGCACTGCTGAGTAATGCGCCATGCAGCGCAAACACACTCAGCTATGCTTAAACTTGACCTCTTGTACAAAAACTAAAAGCAAACGGTTTCTGTTTTTAGATGTCTGGCACATGTTTATTGCTAAGCGCCATGCCATACAAACACACACATCAAAAAAAAAAAAAAAAAACATTAAAGAGAACAACTTCAAAATCACATTTTCTAACTTAATTTCATTGCTGTACGGTGCACTCTGGCAGTACAGGAGTTGTGTTATGGACACTGTAACACACCCCTGTGTGAAATAAGTACAAATAATTATACACAAGTGTCCTAGGACACTCTTTTTAATCTTTTAGTGCCATACAGCATTCTGACAGTACAGAGGGTGTGATATAGACACTGTAACACCCCCTCTGTGTGACATAAGTAAAAATATTTATAAATAAGTGTCCAAGGACACTTTCTTTACTCTGTTAATGCCTTACAGCACTCTGACAGTACAGGGTGTGTGTTACAGACACTATAACACACCCACCATGTGACATACATGTGAACAATTACAAATAAGTGTCCAAGGACACTTTCTTTCATGTTTTAATACCATACAGCACTTTGACAGTGCAGGGTGTGTGTTACACATCTCCAAGCACTGTAACAGACTCCCTAGCACTGATTCAGTAACCGTGTATACAGCTACCCCTCAGTAGCATGTCTTCATTAATATGAAAGGTGCTCTGCTGAGGGGGAGATGCAAACATGGACATAATTCACTCTGCGTAGGGCTTGCACTATTCCTACATGGAGTTTATTAAATCTGGGGGATTGTTTAAAACTAAGCAACACAAGCCTGTAATTAAGAATGTGCAAATGCTTGTAAAACACAAAAAAGTCAGCAAGTAATATGTCTTTGATGTGGGAAGAAAGGGCACATTACTAAACATTGCTTAATTAGTAATATGAATTCTGTATCTAACAGAAATGTGATTTATTTTAAATGTGCTGGTATTGAAAATATAAATGCTGTGCATGCCAAAATGTGATTTCTAATCACCATTCTTTGGATTAGAATATGCAGATATATCATAGAACTGTGATACAAGGACTGTGAAAATAACACAATGAGCATATTGCCTTTTGCCACTATCACTTTAGCCAAATGTAGAGTATGGGTTTATGGGAAGGAATTGTAAGGGCCACTATATTTTTGTGGCAGGGTCACACTTATTCATTATTCATATATCATACTAAATGACAGGAGGAAGATGAAAATAATATGTCTGCATGGTGACTATCAGGAGTATCTGATAACACATAGGTTCATAGGGTCATTATACTTACTTGGCTATTGATCTGTGAGGACCTTAAGAAGCCTAGCCCTGCAATCCCATGGTAATTATTAGACTTTATATTTTGAAATATGAATCTCCAAAATTGGGCAGGTTAAGTGTATGTTGGGTACTTACATGTTTCCTCTCTCTATGAGGGCAACTGGTGTTAAACCAGGGGTGTCTTTGCAGTTACCTGTCTAGTTATCCAAGTTATATTTTAATAGAATAAGAGAAGAATTCTGCTTTATGTGAAGGGGAAGCCAGTTTCATAGAAGTAGTTTTCTCTGTGATACATACCGATCCCTCCAGCATACTCTGTTAATCTTGCAAAGAATGTAGAAATTGAACCTCTTTTGGGAAAAGTGCTGCACCCTGTAGCTTTGATACCTAATTTAATACATTGCGTCATAACTGACTAAGATATCCCTCCTTTCAAAGCAGTGTGAAAATTATGGGGGAAGTAGCAAAGGTAGGCACTCTGTGAGTAGAATATATCCCTGGCAAAAATGGGTGAGGTGAAGCAACATCCTGATATACCTGACACACTTAAAGATGCACAGTCCTAATAAACAGAAAGGAAAAGGTGTAGAAACTTTAAAGGGGACTGCAATTTGGATTTGACTAGAAGGAATGGAAAAAAACCCTCTGTGTTATTAGAATTAAAATTAATTAATTAATATTAGCTGTACAATTATAATTATTACCATGTCTTACTAGAAACCTCTTGGTTCATAAATAAGTACTAGGCTAGTGGTCCTTGTGGGTCATTTTAGCATAGAGAATTTATTTTTCAAAAATGAGAATCAAACCTTGCATCTTTGTGGATGAACACCTTAACCATCAAACCAACCTCCAGCCCCTGTTATTAGGTGAATGAAAGAAGCTAGTGTAGAAAATGAAAGGGAAGGCTCTATAGTGCATGATATGAGACCTTGTCAGAAGGTTCTAGTCACTTGAAGTAATGACTGATGGGTGCATCAACATGAGTGCTAGACAGAAACAGGACTCTCAGCAGAAGGTATTTAGAGACAGATGTTGCTGTGGTAAAGGTAAAGGAATTTCCAAGTGTCAAAGCAGAAGAAAGGGACTAGTAAGAGTTGCCCTTTGTAGTGGAATCAATTGGAGGAGTAGAACCACTTCTACTTATATTCACAGATGAATATAGCAATAACCCACGCCTGGGTGTGGGTAATGCGGGATTTAACCACGGTTGGCGTGGTTTGGTCCCGAGGGCGAAGTCCGAGGGACCAAACAAAGACAACCGTGGTTAAATCCCATTACCACACCCAGAAGTGGGTTATTGCTATTATACTATGACATTATTTAAGAAAAGAAACAATTACTTTTCTTAAATAATGGCATTGTATAATGCCTCTTTGCTGCCCTTCCGCAGCTGTCTGGCATCTGTGGCAGTTCTGATGTACTGCACATGCCTACACAGTACATCAGAGCTGTGACCAAAAGCAACGGAGAAAGCAAGATCTCCGTTGCTTTTTACTGTTCGCTATGTTAAATGGGTTTAACATGGCGAGACAGCTTTAAAATAAGCAACAGAGATGTCCGTTGCTTATTTTAAAGCTGTCTCGCCATGTTAAACCCATTTAACATAAAATAAAACGGAGATCTTCCTTTCTCCGAAACCTGTCTTGCTATGTTAAATGGGTTTAACATAGCGAGACAGCTTTAAAATAAGCAACAGAGATCTCCGTTGCTTATTTTAAAGCTGTCTCATATGTTAAACCCATTTAACATAGCGAGACAGGTTTAAAAAATCAACGGAGAAAGCAAGATCTCCGTTGCTTTTTTCACACTGTGTCACTATGTTAAAGGAGTTTAACATAGCGAGACAGCTTTAAAAAAAGCAACGGAGATCTCCGTTGCTTTTTTTAAACCTGTGTCGCTATGTTAAACTCTTTTAACATAGCGAGACTGTTTTAAAAAAAGACTTATACTAATGGAAAAAGTCCGGGCGACCGGACCTTTTTCCATTAGTATAAGTCGATTTACAACGTGCACGCTGGCCAATCAGCATGCACGTTTTGGAATATTAATAGGGGGTCATGGTATAATAGGTTATATTCCATACTTCACATCAGTGTACTGATGAATGTGATCCTGACTTAGAAAATCTGCAGATATGCAATAACAATTTTAAGAAGGTATGGTGAGAAGACAATACATTAAGCAGTGCCAGAAAAAAATGCCAGAAAAGAAGGAAAAGTCAGTGCTGAGACAATAGATAACTAATAGGTTCATAGGTAGGTACTAGGCTATCGGCCCAAGGGCCTACGTAAGACTAGCCAAAAAGGTTCCCTGGCTTACACCACCCACGAAAGTTAATTTCCTGTGCCCCTGTTGATCAGAGCCACAGAAGTGATCCCCAGGGTATAGTTCCTATTTCCCATCCACTCATCAAGATTTTTCTTGAAGAGTGCTAATGAGGAACTTTGCTTGACATAGATGGGTAGCTTGTTCTAGAGAACGGGAAGTCTCTGGGACAGGAATCTATCCCTCCAGCATGTTCTGTTTATTGTGATGACAAGGTTTAGGACCCTAGAGCGTGTAGCTCGGAGCGATTGGGATTTCTTTAAGTGGAGCATGTCTAACAGCTCTGGGTTTCACATAGCTTTATATGTTAGACAGATATCTCCTCAGAGTAGATGATATGCTACAGAGTAAGGCTGGAGTTTTTTGAGACTGTCAGTGTAGGGCATCTGTTTGAGGCCAGTAATCCTATTTGTGAGGTACTTCTGTGGCCTTTCCAGCTGCTGCAGATGTTGTGTGAGGTACATTCCAAAAGGGGCATTGTACACTATAATTGGTCTAATGAGTGGCGAGTAGAGCGCAACCATTACCTTTTTTTTCCTGGATGAGAACCCTTTTGTGATGAGGTGTGCCACATAGAAGGATTTCCTGACTACTGTGGCAATGTGATTATTTGTCCTGTTCCATTGTCCATTAAGTCACATTTGGCATTAAGTAGACCGCCCATAGAGTAGTGTATTGTGTTCATATGTAAGGGTTTTACCAAACAATTAACTTTTGGACATTGAGGCCACTTTTGGCATTCTTGCTTGAGGCCATGCTGTGTCTGATGTGGCATCTGTCTCGTGTGTCTACATCATTAGGGGGGACTTGACATGGCTCCTAGTTTGCAGTCATCTGCAAACTTCATTAATTAGAGGCTTTCTGTGTTGTTAGCCTCTGAGAAGTAGATAATAAACAAGAGAGGTCCCAGGACCAAAACCCTCTGTGCCACTCCACTTGTCACTGGTTTGAAGTCAGATTTGGAGTCTCTGCTTGCATTGTGGGTTCTGTCAGTGAGCCAGTTGGCTCCCCATCCCAGTGGCGTTGGTGGTTTACCCCATTTTTAGTGAATGAATTTAGCTATAATTAATGAATGGGAAATGAAAAGCCAAAGAAAGATGGTGTGAGGCTGTGTGAACCACACACCTCATCTTGGTGGCTTTGACCCCTGCAAAGAAGTCACTCAGATTCAGAAGGCATCATCTGCCTCATCAGAACAAACTGGGTGGGGTCCAGAGTTTGGAGGTTACCAATGTCTTTGTTTATGATATCCATGATGATATGTTCCATGGCCTTGCAGACCAGGCTTGTCAAGCTAATAGGGTGATAGTTCCCAGGATCAGTGGTGGCTCCCCCTTTGTGAAGTGGGATTGTGAAGTGGGATAACTGTTGCTGTTGAACATGGTGAGTGGTGGAGCTAGGTGGAGCTAGTGAAGTTCAAAAAAAAGCCTGGGAGGGATGTTGTCCCTCCATGGATGTGTTGTTGTTTTTTTTTTAGAGAGTGCAGCTTTTACCTGCATAGATGTGATTACAGGGACTCTCCTTTCTTACTGTATAGATATGGTCTCTTTAGGGGGTGAGAGGGGGGGGGGTAAAGTTAGCACTGAACCTATCTGCTAGGATGTTGGCAATATCAGTTGGTTCTGTAATTTTTGTGCCGTTGTGCTGTAACTCAGAACAGATCTGGGTGTTACCATTGGGATTTTTGACATAGCTACAGAATGCTTTGTGGTAGCCCTTAGAATCAGTGGTAATTTTGTTTTCATAGCTAGCTTTGGAGGATCTTATAAGGGATCTGCGCTTCTTACTGAGGCTGACCAGGGAGCTCTTCCACTCATGGGATTTTACTCTCTTTTACAATTTCTTCCTTCTGTTGTAGAGTTTGTTTATGGCAGGGGACCACCAGACTGGCTTCCTTTTTTTGGAGGATAGCATCTTGGTTCTGTTTGGGATAGCATGATTCATGCACTTGTGTAAGTGCTTATAGAGTGCAAGTGCATTTGTGTAGGCTTCAGCAGTCATTACTATATTGTCCATCTGCATGGTTGTCATGAAGGTTGATACTTCTGTCTTAAGAAGCATGAAGTTGGCGTTGGAGAAATTGTTTACCGTGGTTTCCTTAATGGTGAGTGGGGCGGGATGCGGATATCTAGGGCAATTAGCTTATGGTCGGATCTGACCAACGAGGAGTTGATTTCAGGTGTGGAACACCAGTCACACATGTTGGTAATGACTAGGTCTAGGATATTGTTGCCTCTGGTGGGGGTCTGGATAAGTTAATCCAGGGCAATGGAATTTATGAATTCCAGAAAGCATTGAACAAAGGAGTTGGTACATGAGTAGTTTTCCCAGTTAATGGTGGGGTAGTTGAAATCGCCCATTATTAGGGTGTTTGGTTGAACCCTAATATTTTCCACTATATCAAGAAAAGAGGAGTAGAAATCCTGGGGCATGGTGGGGGATCTGTAGCAAGCTACAATTTGAATTGCAGTTTTGCCTAGAGTTAGTTACACTTGGATAACCTTGGATGCATTATGCTGTGCAACTAGCCTGGAGGTGTGGATATCCTTAATGAATATGGACACACCTCTGCCTTTGGTGTTCTGGTCCAGGTTAGATGGCCAAAATGTGTGGTATGAGTTATAGCCTGGTAATGCAGGGGTGCTCTCTAGAGCCTTGAATCAGGTCTCAGTCACTGCACAGATATCGATGTTCTCCATTTTAAGGAGTGCCTCAAGTGAGTGCATTTTGAGAGTTAGACTTCTAGCATTGAGTAGCATTACCATCAGTTTTTGCTTGCCTGTTCCTATTATGGTGGTGAATTTGTCATTTGAACCTTGCCTAAAAAAGGCACTATAGGGGTGGCAAGAGCCTTAGCCAGTATCTGGAATCCCAGGGGCCACAGGTGCAGGCCATCTCTGGCAAAGCATCATGGTCTGTCGACCATGTCATCCCAGGCAGACAGATACTGGATCCCCTTAGAATGACACCAGAAGCTTAGCCAATTGTTGAAGTCAATCATTTTGTCCTTGTACTGTGGTATCATTTTGTTATTTTCTCCAGTGTAAGGATTCTGAAAGCAACACTTGTGAATCAGCGAACCCTATTTATGTCCAGGGTAATGCACCAGTTTAGCCATTGTTTTGCTTATTTTATTTTTTTAATTTTGTTTATCAGGGGAGGACAGTTATCAAATTTGATTATTGCAGGCTCAGACCAGGTAACACACATTGTAACAGCAGTAGTAGTAGAACTACATTATACAGTATGGTGAAATACCACAATATAGATGTAAAAATATATGTTTTAATATTAGACATTTAAGAACTTTGGTGTATCATCATAAAAACAAGACCTTAGGTGAGCACTTTATTAAAACTCTGAAGTCTATATTAAAGGATACTATAGAACAATGTAGTAAGAAATCAGATTTGTTATACCATCCTTCCTTTTTGCATTAAGAAGTGTCTCCCCATGCCTCTAGAGGATCTCTGTATTTCAGTTACTATATTATAGACCTCCCAGAGGCTTATTGGACATGACAAAACAACCTGATAGGAGGAAAAAATCCTTTTTTTAAAGAGTGTGGGACTGCACATTAAGATTTACAAGTTTCAAATTATTAGCCAATAGTTAAGAAACATATACAAAGGTCAATAAAGATGCAACTGAAGATATACAATAAAAGTGCCTGAGTTAGGTCATTTAAAATGGGGTTAAAGTGTTAGTACTATGTTCCCCCTGCTGAAGATAACTTCCTAGCAAGACTGCAAGGACCCTTTGATATGTTTGAGAAAATTAATATAGTGAACTATAACACAAACCAGAAATAAGAAATCAGAGCAGATATATCACACAAATGTGTTCACACTATGTAGGGTAGTTGTTACTTTTGAACTCATTCTGAGAACTGACAAAGATACTAATAGTATGGTATCAGGGAATTATATCTCTGCTATTCAAATAGACAAAATAATGTTTAATGTGCAGAAGAAAGAAGTAATAAAGAAATGTTTGTGCTACCTTGTAGAACAGATTTAATATGGCAGCACACTGAAAATGTGACAGAAGATAATATAAATCGAAAACCTTACATGATGTTTTTCCAAAGAAGTGCAATAAGTGAAGAAGTGAACAAATGCTTCAAGTAGAAATTAATGAGGAGTCCCAAAGTAAATGGAACAGTCAAATTATGTTGATCTCTAAGCTATACAGATGCATAATGTTGTAGTGATTTCTAAAAACTGAATGCCATATCCAAATTTGACAGAGTAGATAATTTCATAGAAGTGCTAGACAATGCAAAATTTTTGGACCACCCCATATTTAGCCTAGAGGTAGTTGCAGATATCCCCTACCCCTGAAACTAAAGAGAGGATAGCATTTTCCACCCATGGAGGTCTTTTTAATTGCACTGACTTATACTTTGATCTTGGCAGAACTTCTGTGACTTTTCCAAGCCTTATGGCTAAAGTTCTGAAATCTGAAGTATTAGCGTCACTTTATATAGTCCACAGTTTGATTCCCTCAGCCTTTGTCTGCCTACTGTGTGACTATGAGTAAGTCACTTAACTAGACGATACCCTGGGGAAACCAGACAAAGCTCCTCAGTGGTCTTATGGACAACATGCTCGATAACTACCCCTGACTAACAACTCAGCTTCATACCTTGATTAGATAGCAAATTATTCACGAGATTGGGAGAAACCATTATTTAAACTATAGGCTGTGTTGGACTCTTTACAACAAGCCAAAAATTACAGTCAGTGGTGCCAGAAGTAAACTTTGCATGAAAGAAGAAGCTCAAAGTCCCACTGCAAGTGTGAAGGGTCCTGCTTATTCAACATTTCTCCCAGCAGGCTAGGTGAAAAGAAAAAAAACAATGAAAGTAGATAAAATAATCTCAGAGAACATTCTTAGAAGTGATGTTGCACTGATACCAACAGTCAGCTGTATTCTATATATAATGCATCAGAGTCTTAGATAAGGTTTTACAGATCATTATTTTGAGATGAAAGATTGTTACTGTGTGTTGCAGCCAATGCATCTAATTGGCACAGGCACCCCCTCTTTATGCACACATTTACTCTCAGAAATGTATCTCTGTACCTTGAGCGGTCCCTGCTGTCACAAAATGCCCATGACTTTGCCTCTTGAACTGCTCTGTCCCACTCAAGGCAATTACATTCAATCAGTAATGCCAGACATTAGATTCTCAAATTTCTTATTGTTCAGAATCTGTTTTGTGCAGTGAGACTTGATGTTTTATTAACTTTTATTGTGCTTGACAGTAATATGTACCAGTCTCTGGTGTCTAGTGTTCCCCCTCCCCAGTTTGACAGTCTTTGATCATTAGTATAGGGGAGTTTAGAGACACTGCAACCCCTTTCTCCATATACTCAAGACTTTCACTATAGAGCAGACATCCCCATTACCTGATCACACTTGCGTACCCATTCACCCATACACACAAATACACACATACACACAAACTCACACAAATACACACATGCACAAGCCTACCCTACCTATCCTCTAACTAATACCTTTACTGCAGCCATTCAGGCAGACACACACACACACACACACACACACACACACACACACACACACACACACACACACACACACACACACACACACACACACACACACACACACACACACACTTGAGACTACTCATACCTCTGAATGTACTCAGACATGCTGCCACACACCTACACAACCGTACAAAGCCACAACCACTACCAGTCTGCTAAAGTCCCTATTACTTAACTGTAATGTGATCTCTCCATTGAAAGTAATAGCTGACTGTTAACTTTTGGGTGAGTTAATTAATGCAGCAGTCAAAGTCACTTTAGCAGCCAAATGGTTCAATGAATACTGCACTTGTCAAAGCTGAAGTGTTTCAGCTCTGTGTGTTTGCTAGAGTGCAGTACCAGCATTCCGAAATGAATGCTAATATTGCTTTGCTGTTAGGGAAATAGCACTCCATATATGGCATTTGGAATGTATCAATCCACTTGTTACATTTGTAGCAAAAAGTTTGCTACACTTTAGAATGAAGAACCCTTTTTTTCTTTTGTTCCTGTACTGGGGTTGGGGGGGGGGGGGTTTGGTCATTGTTTTGGCTCCTCATCTTTTGGCCTGACTCTGGATGGGATAAAGTACACTGTATCAAAAATAATGCACCAAGTGCCATGGGAGTTCTCAGTGGTGTGAACTCAGTGATGTCAGAGTGCTTGGAATGACTATCCCCCAGATTTACGAAGCCCTTTATAGCATGCAGGATTAGTCTAAGAGCTATTTTCGGCAATATGGCCGACGTGCGATCCTGGAACGAACTCCCGGGACGTGCATGTGAGCTCTTAGGCTAATCCTGCACTGACCAAGCTCCTGTATGCAAATTACCCTCATTTGCAGGTGAAAACCATGCAAATGAGGGTAATCTGTGATCCAGGAAGCCGGCAGCTGTCAGTGCAGAATGAGTGCAGTCCATAGAAATGTACTCGGTTAGTAACCAAGTACATTTCTGCAAACTTCAAAATGGAGCTATGACAGCTCCAAATAAAGGCTGCATATTATTGAGGAAGCATGCCAATGGCCAAGTAGAAGGCCATTGGCATTGCAAACTGTTTAAAAAAAAAAAAAAAACTTTAATTTTTTTTTGCCGATCTCAGCTGTTTAAGCATAGGGCAGTGGGGCGCAAATCGGATCGGGGGGGGGGGGATAATAAAATAAACCTAAAATAAGCATTCTAACTAAAATGAGTATTCTGCCATGCAAGTCAATGGCAGGCATAAGACAACCTGGCCAGTGAGTAATGGTTGCTAAGGGGGGAGGCTCAGTGTGGGACATGTAACCACGCATTAGCAGGCAATCCTATGCAAATGAGGGAAAGGTTAGTGAATCCCAGTTTTCCCCAGAGTGTGAGGCAGGTCCCAAGACTGTAAGAGTATAAATAGCTGGGTGCAAAACTAGGATATAGGTGACATCATGGCGGTGTGTGTCAGGCATACGGTAAGCGGATTGGAGCCCTGTGGCACGGGATTGCTCCTAGCTTAGCACAGCTAAGCTAGGGGGTGTGTCTAAACCTGCCTGGCACTCTTTACAAAGTGTAACTGGGTGTGCGCGCCACGCACTGGGTTTTACAGGAAGAAAAGGGAAGTTAAACCAGGAAACAGCAGCTCTGTGCACATTTGAGCACTCTGCGTGGCGCGCACATGGGTTTAAACAGGGAGGCAATGAGAAGGGAAAACAGCAGTAGGAAGGTAATCAAGGAGAACTAGCTTAGCTGGCAGGTGAAATGTATCAGAATCAGCCAATTACACAGACAGCAGACCATCACAGCCCAGAACTGTGTACTGCTGTAGTGTGATAAAGTAATTAGGTAGGTGTTCTAACCCCAGACCTGGCAACTGCGTTTGTGTGTGAATCTGTGTGTGTTTGACTGTGTAGAGAGAAATGCTTTTTAGGCTACTCACACTCCATACAATTCATATACTCAACTTTGGCAAAGCTGCTGATGTCACTCACCTAGAAATACACCTCTGTGAAAATCATAACCCAGTAATCTCCATAGCGTGCCCTGTAACTGCATACTGCTGTAGTGTGATAAAGTAGTTAGGTAGGTGTTCTAACCCCAGACCTGAAAACTGTGTGTATTTGTGTGTGAATCTCTGTGTGTGTCTGACTGAATAGAGAGCAATGATTTTTAGGCTACTCACACTCCGTACAATTCATATACTCAACTTTGACAAGGCTACTGATGTCACCCACCTAGAAATACACCTCTGGGAAGGCTGTAGCTCAGTAATATCTGTAGCGCGTCCTGTAACTGAGTACTGCTGTAGTGTGAATTAGATCTGTGGTAGGGTTCCATCTCCACCCATGGCAGTTTTGGATGTTTTGTGTGTGTTTCAATGTCTGTGTATGGAGCAATGCATTATGGGCTACTCACTCGCAGTACATTTCAAATGCCCTACTTTGGCAATCCTGCTGATGTCATTCATTGTGAAATACAACATTGTGGAAAAAGTTCTGTAGTAATTCCTGTGGTGTGACCTATAACTGCTCCATGCTGCAGTGTGATATAGGCCTTGGTCAGGGGTTCAATACCCACACATATTGGTTGTGGATATTTTGTGTGTGTCCACTGTCTGTGTAGGGAGCAATGCATTTTAGGCTAGTCACTCCCAGTACAGTTGAAATGCCCTTCTTTGATAATCCTGCTGATGTCATTCATTGTGAAATATACCTTTGGGGAAGAAGTACTTCAGTAATGTCCATGGTGCGTACTATAACTGTGCAGTGCTGAAGTGTAATACATTAGGTAGGGGTTCAACTCCCAGAAAGGACAGGTGTGTGTGTGTGGTGTGTGTGTGTGTGTGTGTGTGTGTGTGTGTGTGTGTGTGTGTGTGTGTGTGTGTGTGTGTGTGTGTGTGTTTCATATGGGTTCAGGTTCATTAGCTAGCCCTAGGCTGCCTGGCATTTATAAGCAGCCTAGCCAGCTTTGTTTTGGTTTTGCCACCAATTTAAATTAATTTTGCTATGCCCTTTTTTGAGGTGGTTATACTGTGCCTCCTCTGACACAGAGAAGTGATACCTAGGGTAAACCCCACGATCTCCTCCACTCATCAAGAAGATTCCTCTTGAGAGAGTCAATGGACTCCTGCTAACCCCTGGACTGGATTTTATTCCAGAGTGAAGGGAACCTCTGGGTTATGAATCTGTCCCTCCAGCATGTCCTATTTATTTCAGTGCTGAGGTTCAAGTCTAGCGTGTGCGTGGCTTGATTGGGGATTTTTTTTTGCAGTGCAGCATGTCCATTAACGGGTTGGACATGGCTTTATACACAGGCACAGATATGGATTCTGAACAGCGGGGTATGCCACTGAGGAGGAGGAGTTTTTTTAACCGGGGCGGCATGTGGAATCTGTTTGAGCCTTGATCCTCTCTTGGTGAGGACTTTTTGGGGTCTTTCCAGTTGCTGCAGGTGTCTGGTAAGGTACACCCCAAACACTTTTGGCATTTAGCTGAGGGCATGGCTTGGCACCCAGTTGTCTGTTTCTATGAGGCCCTCCCTTTTTTGGAGTGGCTGGAGAGTCGATCGATTATGGTACCCAGTTTGCAGTCATCTGTGAACTTGGTGTCAGCCACATCCTTCCATCCATGCTGTACCCTCGAATATATATACCGAACAAGAGATGTCCCAGGACTGAGCCTTGTGGGATGCCAGTTGTAACTGGTTTGGAGTCCGACATGGCTCCAGCAATTCTAACCATGTGGGTTCTGTCCTTGAGCCAGTTTTGTAACTTGTATCCTGTGTAGAGGTGGTTGTGAGTGTGTGACACTTGTGGGCAATGTGGAGGGGGTTTTGCTTATTTCTTTTATGGTGGCCCTAGTATATATCACAGTGTCAACCATACAGGGGTAACAGATGTACATTAGCTGAGAGGCTGGGGTGCAAAGCCATACCCATACATGTGACATCAAGGCCAGCCAAACACAGTTAGCAACCCCACTATTACCCGGAGCACACACTCAACCCATGTGTCATACGCATGTACATGCCTAGGCAACACCCAATATGTGGGTAGTGCACTGCATATTGGCCACTGATAGTAACTATGCAGTGATAGTAGTGGGCTACAGAGGGCATGTCACCCTGCCCATCTGTCCAATATGCACGTACATGCAGACAATGCACCTCCACCATGTTCCCCAATGGACACCTGCACCACCTATGGTGCCTTCACATGTGACTCCCAACGGACATACCATGCCTGACAACATGCCCTGTATAGACAGATGACACTGACATCAGGGAATGCAGTTAGCATGCTATCAATGTAGGTGCAGGGTAAACCTGCTGCCCATTACCAGTTCTTACCACAGGTGGGCAAGACTTGCACTGATAATCTGTGTTCACAACATGGGCCAGATACCCCAGCTACAGTAGCACATGTCACTGTACATGCTTGTGGGAGGTGTGCACATCCCAGACACCATCCATGTCATGGACTAAGGAACACATATATAGCAAGTGATGCACAGCATTGGCCCCACACAATAGCCACCCAGGTGACTGGATGGGGGATGCGATACCCACCTGTGTGGGCAAATTCAGAAACTACAGACCTGAGTCACAATGCAGACCATTGTCATGTGACCTGATGCCAAGGTATACCAATCGCCTACTCTTGTACAGCCTGCTGGCACAGTTGACCACCACACTCCCATGCAGACATGCACCCATGCATGTCAGAACTGGCACCCTGTGTGTTCGTGTGTGTGTTGTATGGTGCATATGACCACATTCACACTCACTACAACCCCCCAGGGCATACTGAAGCATGCTGTCTGATGTCTGATACCTCATCATACTCTTTGCCCATACAACCTCCGTATGACCCGTGTGGGGCATGTGATACCTGCACATTGATGTGTTGTGGCAATCCCACTAGTGATGAGTTGCACTCCTGGCCCTGTCAAGTGTGTCAATGTGTGTGCGTCCCTGTGTGAGTGTGCCTGTGTTGACAGTGGCACCTTTTCATGCAGACAGGCACGTGTACATCACCTACCGTATATCTACCATATCCCTGTTGCAGATGTCACTCACCATCACATATATGTTCTGAGTGCTCCACAGCAGATAACCCATGTGGCACATCCAATAACTGCATCAAACTGTGATAGCACTACATAGTTGTCGGGGCTTTGATAGCCTGTGCTGGTATGTGTGTGACACAAACATGCTTCAGTTTTACTCTCCCACCCCTCCCTGACATGTATTTGCCTCTGTCTACCTCCCCCACCCCCTCTTTGGTGGATGTGGAGCCCCACACCTGCTTTGCTTAGGCAGCAGCATGTGTAATTTAAGTGATGCTCATGATCAGCTGATGGCCTCTGCACGATTTGCAGCCCTCCCTAGCTGATTGAATGTGGAACAGCTGTGGTAACATTCCCATAGCCAAATGCATGGAAACACACTCCAATACCTAGGAACATCATGGTGGTGTTGGCCTTTTTCAGTCACTGTGAGCAGGAACTAGATCTGCTGTTTGGCAAACGGCATCTCAGATGGATTGGGGATTTACCTCTAACAACATACACTGTGGAAAGGTGGCAACGAACAGGAGGGGGATGTGCCTGACCTGACTACAGACTCTAAGTGCTGCTATACTGCATTTGGAGTAATGTTGGTTTAACAGTGTTTGTCTGGATATGCCTGTCGTACATGTTGCAATACCTGCCATGTCAGTTCCATGCATATGAGGAATCCCCATCTGCAGGGTTATCTGCAGACTGGGCAGTGTTGTGCCTTTGGTTTCATGTGTTAGCCATGGTGCATCTATCTGTGGAATGCAGAAGGTAGTGTGAGGATTGCAGTGTGTAGATGGTGAAGGCCGTGACAGTTACTGACTTCATATCCCTCATAGGGCATATGTTGCAACAAACCCAATTACAATGGTAACTGTATGAGGTTATCACAGCAACATGTCTATACTGGCCATGTGTATGTGCTGTCAGCCACACCTCTGTCAACCTTTGTACATATGTCGTGCATGAAGTGGTGCATATGTGCTGTACACCATAAATAGTGTCATCATATCTGATAACAAGCCAGTGATAAATCAGATTGCTACATATGTCATGTACAGTAGGGGTTATATATCATGACATAACCTGGATATTCTGTAGATGTTTGTACAGTACTGAGATCTGTGTAGTGATGGTGAATGTTGGCAGTGTGTGTATTGTTAATATGTACATTAGCCTGTGTATAGACTGTGGTAAATATCATTGTTCTAGCTCCCCTTCTATCTGATGTTACATGCTGCCCCACTATATGGTATAGTTTTGTCGTACATGTTTGTAGGGCCATACACACACATGTCCCATGCCACAGACAGCCATCAGACCAAACTGTGTAGCAGCCCAGTATATGCAGGGTTATTCTGTGAGTGGCACATATGAGGATGGTGTAGAACAGATAGTCCATATACTGTAATAATATGCAAGCTTACCATATCTGGCTGTGGCTGTGTTTACATTTGTTGTGGGTATGCACCCTTACACAGGTGTATCTTACCCTGTGCTGTGACATGTCTGTTGAGTCTGCTATATATATGCAGGTACATGTGCATTCCCCCATATGAGATGTAGGCCAGTGTTCAGCCAGTCTGCCTGTAGCCTGCACACTGCATTGTTACATTCCTATCAGCCTTGTGTACTTACCCAGTGAAATGTCATATGCTGCTTCTTGCCAGATGTACTGCTGCCAGGCCTCCCTTAAAAGTCATGTATGCCAGACAGAGCAGTGGGATGCTGTACGGATGTATGTCAATATCTAGTGGGTAGTATGTGTCCATGGCACCCCTGTACCGGCAGTCATTATGTGTTGGGACAGACAAGGGTGTGTGAATCCAAAAGCTATAGTGGCAAATGTATACCAGTTGTTATGTGTTGTAACCCATCCAAATGGCTGTTTTCATCCATATTGTCAGGCCTGGTACACATGTTGTGCACTAAGGGATTATGTGTAAACCTCTGGAGTGTACAGGGTGTGTCCGAAGTTCCACAGATATTGGCCAATATCTCTGCTGCACTTCACTGAGGCATTACATGCTAGCAGCGGTACTTTACAATGATTCCCTTAGGATGTCTGTCAGCAGCCAATGGCACACGTTATAAGCAGATGTCACCTTCCACACACACCATGTCTGTGAAGACAGTTCCAATGACAGTAGCAATAGTCAAGTAATACACCTGCTATACATACCAGACATCCCCTTGCACTATGACTTTGA
Source organism: Protopterus annectens (assembly GCF_019279795.1). Taxonomy (NCBI): domain Eukaryota; kingdom Metazoa; phylum Chordata; order Ceratodontiformes; family Protopteridae; genus Protopterus; species Protopterus annectens. Next base: position 210,094,369 of record NC_056735.1, read on the forward strand.
GACTATAGGGGCTGGGGTAGGGCTACAGTCCAAGTCCAGGACATATGGTGGAAATATATGTACATATACTTATCCAGATAGCCATATATACTACTTCCAATTACCACTGTCATGGCAATCACCCACTATAAATCCCTACAGCATGTGGGTGTGGTCCCTTTACATTTCCTGTGTGATGGACATCTGTCCTGTGTGTGGGCATCAGTGTTATAGACAGCAGGTAGCAATACCTCTTACAGGAGAACCTGCAGACTCAGAGCGGCCACATATCCATAGAAGGATCAGGAACTACAGACAGACTGTGACTAGAGTTGTGTTATGTTTTGCATAGTACTGGTGTTACTGTGTGTGTGTGTGTGTGTGTGTGTGTGTGTGTGTGTGTGTGTGTGTGTGTGTGTGTGTGTGTGTGTGTGTGTGTATACATACTAGTGTACCTTGGAATGCAGTCTGTCTGCATAGCTTACTACTGTGGGCCTATCCTCTTGCTGGACAGAGGTATGTCTATCATGTGTTGTCCATCCACCACACAGGTCCAGTGTCAGATATTACACTGGCAGTGTGTGTGTGTTGCATGCTATCAGTACATGGCTACATCCATTTCTGTGTCTAACCTCAATTCCCTGACTAAGGGTATGTTGCAGACTATCCTGTAACACCAGCACCTTGCTTAGTGTATGGCAACAGTGTTCCACATATGTGCCTGTGTTCCAGCCTCTGTCTTCCATCTACATACCAAGCTTTGCACATATGTCATGCTATTGGGGGTTGTTCTGTAGTGGGCTGTGAGTATATCACACTGCCATTGCTGTCACTACTCCACTGCTGTTGTATCCCTCACACATACAGTGGGGCTGGGGCCATATATGTGTGGGCGTCACCTGCACAATACATGTGTGCCCTTATGCACTCCAGGGGCCAGTGTATGTAACAGTGGTATATGGGCCTGTATTATTGAGTGTAGGTGAGGAGCACCATAAATGACCTAGGCTGTTACAAAATGTAGAGGTGTCAGGGGTGAGCTGCCACAAGGTATCTGGATGTACAGTACAGTATACTTCACCTATACTGACATTACTTACATGAATTGGGGTACTGCAAGCCTACTGCCTACTGCCATACAGACTGCTCTGTTTGTTGGTGTGCTCATGATGGTGTCAGTTATGCCTTGTTATGTACCAGTTACAACCCATTTGATCACAAAACGTCTTTACCTCCTACTGAGTTTGTACAGAGTGTAGATAGAGGCTGCTGAACTACACACCTGCAGTACATACTGTTGATTGTTTGGTATCTGGTGGCCCAGTCAGTCTTCACTATTGTACAATTAGAAGGGCTTGGCAGCAACAGTTGTGAACCTTTCCGGACTACTGTATTACTGTAACTGTTCCACACTTGCAGTACTCTGTTTATATGGTTGTCAGTATCTGGACAGCTATATGACATGGCATATAGAACTGTTATAGTACACAATTAAAGGATTCCCATTTCTGCAAACCTGTGTGTGGTGTCTTTCCTATGACCTTTCTATTGATATATGTTGCAGGCAACAATTGACTTTTGTATGGATGGCCCATACAGTGTCCAGTTGTTCAGGTGTTAACTGTAGGCATAGTGGCTGTTCCATATTGTGTGCACCTTCTACATATGTATCCTACTGTACATATATCTGCATGTGTATGTGTAGTCACATTTTATATATATATATATATATATATATATATATATATATATATATATATATATATATATATATATATATATATATATATATATATATATATATATGCATATCTGTGTCTGTGTATCTGTATCCTGGGGATGTTGATGGCTTCCACATATTACACGTCCTATGGGAGGCACACTGCACTTGGTAGTGTATTGCAGGGAGCATGTGTTTGGCTGTTGGGGGGATGCCTATTCGTACCAGACGTATAGTGTGTGGGTTCTATCAACCCCATTAATGGTGCATGTGGACATATGTGCATTTGTTAAACTGCCATTGCTATCTACAGATGTATGGCCATATATACCTATATAGATATATGTATCTGCTAACATGTATTTAACTATGTCCATATATACCTACATAGATATATATCTGCATACACATATGTAATGTGCTGTGTATTTGTAGACATATAGGTGTAGACACATATATGTGTCAATGTAGGCATATGCGTGTATATATGTGCATATATATTGATATATATGTATATAGTTTTAGAAATCTATATATCTAGATATGTTGTATCTGTTTAGATATTAATATACTGACACACACATACAAATAGATGTTGGTACACATTCTCTGTACTGTTGCATGACTGGACTGGATGATATGTTTCTGAAAACATCAAATCTCTTTGTATCTGTCATGGCTTAGTGGTAAATCACTTTGTCTAAGGTGTGCATGGTCCTTGGTTTGAGCCTTGCAAGAGCTGTGTATTTTGTTGCTGGGCAGAACATGGTCTGTTGGATACACAGTGATTAAGGCACTTTAAAGCAGTTGTAAGCAGGTTTGCGCGGGTTTGTGAGGAGCTAAGCAATATCTACACAGGTAAGCAATTCAGCGGCTGAGTATAAGAAACTGCAACCAGACTTTAGCAGTGCTTACCTCTGCACAAACCCACACAAACCCACTTACAACTGCTTTAAAGTGCCTTAATCACTCTGTATCCATTGGCCCTTGTTCTGCCTAGCAACAAAATAAACAATCTCTGCTAGACTCGAACCCGGGACCATGCACATCACAGCCGAAGTGATTTACCTGTAAGCCATCGCAGATATACAACACCTTGCTGTATTCACAAACATATCATCCACCCCAGTCATTCAACAGTACAGAGAATGTATTCCAGCATGTAGATGTATGTGTGTGTGAAAATATATTAATATCTAAACAGATACAACATATTGATATATGTATATATATATATATATATATATATATATATATATATATATATATATATTATATACACGTATGTAAGCAGATGTTTATATCTATTTAGGTATATTTAGGTATATGCGGACATACATCTGTAGATAAGGTGGGAACATAGCAGTAACATATATGTCCACATGCACCATTAATGGGGTTGACAGGCACAAACAACATACATCATGCACGAATAGGTATTCCCCCTCCCCCACAGCCAAACACATCTGCCCTGCAATACACTACCAACTGTTGCAGATCCCATAACCAGGACCTTACACGACAAGGGCACAAGATGTTAACAGTACTCCATCCCACCTGTATGATGTCAGGCTGGTATCAGTAACATATCATGCAGTACAGTCAGCCACAGAATGACTCCCATTTTGCAGTCATCTGTTACCTTTGTTAGCCAGAGTCCCGTACTGTTGGCCTGTACTTCAGAGATGTAGACACCAAACAACAGTGGTCCCAGGATTGAACCCTTAGGCACTCCATTTGTCACTTGTCTGGGGATGGATTTGGAGTCAGTTACACCTACAGTTTGGGTTCTGTCAGTAAGCCATGTGGTAAACCATCGATTGGCATAGCGATGTATGGCCGGATTAGTATGTTAATCTATTTTTCCAGACTGGGGGATGGTGTTGAAGGGCTCGACAAGGTCCACATAGGCTTTGTGGACTGCCTTACCCTCTTCAACAGCAATGCAGACTGCAGTTTCAGGACACAAGACTGGCTCTCCATGAGTCCAATCTGTGTGGGGTCCAGTGTTTGAGGGTTGCCAAAGTCTGCATTCAGAACTTACCTGATAATGCATTCCACGGCCATGCAGATCAGGCTTGTCAGACTGACGTGACAGTAGTTTCAGGGATCCAAGGTGGATCCCCCTTTGTGGAGTGGGATAACTGTAGCTGTGTGCCACTCAGTGGGCACCAGACCTGATGCGAGGCTATGATTACACATGATAGTTAGGTGAGTTGCCATTTTATTGTGTAGTTCATGCAGTACACAGCCCAGGATGTCATCTGGTCCCATGGATGCTGTATTCTTAACTGTGAATAGTGCAGTTTCTGCCTGTGTGGCTGTGATTACTAGGCAATCGAACTCTTTTTGTATTGACACGGGCCCTTTTGGGGGTGAGAGGGGGTGAATATGGCACTAAATCAATCTGCCAGGATATTGGCACAATCCGTGGGAGCAGTCTATGTAATGCCATTCTGTTGTAGCTCAGAGCAATTCTGAGCATTGCCAGTTAGATTCTGGACATAACTATAGAATGCTGTGTGGTTGTCTATGGAATCTGTGGCGATCTTAGTTACATAACCATCTTTGAAGGATTCCTTGAGGGATCTCAACATCTTACTGGGGCTGGTAAGGGAGTTGTTTGCATCCTTGGATCATCCTTTTCTCTTCAACAGTGTCTACCTTCTGTAGTATACTCTGTTAATGGCAGGAGACCACCAGACTGGCTTGCTTATTTGGGAGGTGAGCGTCGTGGTTCTATGTGGGATGTCGGGAATCTTGCACAAATGGATGTGCTCATACAGTGCCTTAGTGCAGGATTCGTCAGTAGAACTGTCAACTCCTGTCTCCATTGATGTCACAAACATTGTCACATCTGCCTTGAGTAGCATGAAGTTGGCTTTGGAGAGTTCGTTTACGGGCAACTGTATATACATTCCTTTCACATGTTCAGTTTGATTAGGCTATGGTGGGATTACTTTGTTGATACCTCAGTCTCATGTACTGATGTGATGGCTTAGTGGTTAGTTACTGTGATTATAGTGTACAGGGTCCTGGGTTCATGACCTGCAAATGCAGGTTATTTTGGTCTGGCCAGAACAGTGGTTAATGCATACAGACTAATTATGGCAATTTAGGTTAGTCAGACTCAGTACAATTCAAATCCCATACTTTGTCAATCCTGCTGATGTCAATCACTGTGAAGTACACCTTTGATGAAATAGTACTCCAGTGTTCTCTGTGGTATGTACTATAACAGCATAATGCAATAGTGTGATAAAGAACTCTGATAGAGGTTCTAGTCTCACACATGGAAGTTGTGGATGCTTTTGTGTCTGTTCTTATGCCTGTGTAGAGAGCAATGCATGTTTGGCTAGTCACACTCACTGCAATTCATTTGCCCTACTTTGGCAATCCTGCTGATGTCACTCACTGTGAAATACACCTTTGGGGAAAGAGTACTCCAGTAATCTCTGTGGTGTGTTCTATAATTGCATAGTGCTGTAGTGTAATAGCTAATTAGGTAGGAGTTCTTGTGACAGGTGTGTGTGTCTTAATGTGTCGGTGTTTGTCGATCATGTCCTGTGTTGAGGTGGTTGTGAGTGTGCAGCATCTGGACTCAGTGTTGAGTGGGTTTTTATAATATCTTATATGGTGTCCCTAGCATAAATCACAATATCTACCGTGCAGGTATAACAGATGTGATATCAGTACATAGTCATTCAGGGGTTCGACACCCTGGACTGGTAGGTGTGTGACACAAACATGCTTACCTTTTACTCTCCCAACCCACCCTGACTTATCTTTGCCTCTGTCTGCCTCTCTCACTCCCTCTTTGGTGGATGTGGAGACTTACACCTGCTTTGCTTAGGCAGTGGCATGTGTATTGTCAGTGATGCTCATGATCAGCTGATGGCCTCTGCATGGATTACAGCCCTCCTCTAGCTGATTGTATGTTGATCAGCTGTGGTAACATTCCCATGGCCAATTGCATGGAAACACACTCCAATATCTAGGAACATCATGTTGGTGTTGGGCCTTTTCATTCACTGTGAGCAGGAACTAGATCTGTTGTTTGGCAAACAGCATCACAGATGGATTACGGACTTACCTCTGACAACATACACTGTGGAAATGGGCCAACACACAGGAGGGAGATGTGCCTGTCTTGACTACAGACTGTAAGTGCTGCTATACTGCAGTTGGGGTAATATTGGTTTAATAGGGTGTGTGTGGATATGACTGTCCTACATGTTTTAATACTTGTCATGTCAGTGCTATGTTTATGAGGAATTCCCATCTGTAGGGCCTTCTGCAGACTGGGCAGTGTGTGGTGCCTTGTGTTCTTTGTGTTATCCACAGAGCTCCTATCTCTCAACTGCAGAAGGTAGTGTGAGGATTGCAGTCAGTAGATGGTTATAGCCGGGAGAGTTACTGACATCATATCCCTCATAGGACATATGTTGCATCAAACCCTGTTATGACAGGTAATGTATGAGGTTATGACAGCGACATGTCAATATTGGCCCTGTGTTTGTGCCTCCAGCCACAACTCTGTCAACCTTTGTACATATGTCATGCAGTAGGGGGTGCCTATGTTCTGTACACCATATTCATTGAGAGCATATCTGATAACAAGCCAGTGAGATATCAGACTGCTACACATGTTATGTATAGTAGGGGTTATATTTGAGGACATAGCCTGGGCATTCTGTGGTTGTGTGTACAGTACTGAGGTATGTGTAAGCCTGGTAATTGTTGACAGTGTGTGTATAGTGCATATGTACCTTGGCCTGTATACAGACTGTGGTAGATGTCATTGTTCTTGGTCCTGTTTTATCTGATGTTACATGATGCTCCACTGCATGTCACCCTATAAGCTTACATGTTTGTAGGGGCGGACACACACACATGTCCCAAACCACAGACAGCCATTAGACCACACTGTGTAGTGGCCCAGTATATGTAGGGTTGTGTGAGTGGCCCATATGAAGTTGGTGTACATCAGATAGTCCATATACTGTAATAGTACGCTAGCTTACCATATGTGGCTGTTGCTGTGTTCACATTGGTTGTGGTTATGCACTTTCATACAGGTGTCTGTTACTCTGTGATGTGATATGCCTGTAGAGCCTACTATCTATGCAGGTACATGTGTATTCCGACATAGGAGATGTAGCCCAGTGTTGGGTCAGTCTGCCTGTAGCCTGCACTGTGCTTTGTTACATGCCTAGCAGTTTACTGTACTTAATCCAGTGAGATGTCATGTCCAGATACTTGCCAGATGTACTGCTGCCTGGCCACCATAACAGTCATGTATGTCAGACAAAGCAGTGGGATGCTGTTCAGATGTATGTCACTAACTACTGGATAGTATGTGGCCATGGCACCTCTGTACCAGTGGTTATTATGTTTCAGGACAGACAGGGCTGTATGAATGCATAACCTATGGGGGCAAATGTATACCAGTATGTACATGTTATACCCATCTACATGGCTGTTAACATCTACATTGACAGGCCTGGTCCACATGTCTTGCATGAAGGGGTTCTGTGTATACACCTGGATTGACCCGAGTGCGTCAGACTGTTCACATATATTGGCCATATCACAGCTGTAGTCCACAGGGGTGTTACTGTGCTAGCAATGGCACTGTACTGTGCTGAGCTTAGGATGTCTGTAAGTAGCCAATGGTGCACTAGTTAACAGCAGATGTGGCCTCCCACACACACACCATTTCTGTGAAGACAATCCCTATTACAGTAGCAATAGCTTATAAATATACCTGCACTACATATGTGACATCCCCTTGCACTGAGAGATTGTGACTATTGGGGCTGAGGTAGGGCTCTACTCCATGTGCAGGACATATGGTGAACATATATGTATAAATAAGTATACATATATCCGTATAGATATGTACACATATACATATCTTGCTAACTGTATGACAACAGTTTTACACATATGTGCCTGTGTTCCAGCCTCTGTTCTCCACCTACATACCAGGCTTTGCACATATGACATGCTGTCAGGGGTTGTTATGTAGTGGGCTATATGTATGTCATGCTGTCATTCCTGCCACCACACAGACTGGGGGGTTAGGGCCATATATATGTGTGGGTTTCACCTACACAATACATGTGTGCCCTAATGCACTCTAGAGGCCAGTGTATGTAACAGTGGTATATGGCCCAGTATTAGTGAGTGTAGGGGGGTGCACCATGACTAACCTAGGCTGTTACAGCATGTGTGGGTATCTGGGATAAGCTGCCTTAAGGTGTCTGGATGTACTTTACCATACAATCCACCTTGGGTAAATGCAGGCCTACTGCCTCCTGCCATATGGGATGTTCTGTTTGTCAGTGTGATTGTGATGGTGTCAAGTATGCCTTGTTATGTCACAGATACATCCCATGGTGTCATCTGGGGTCTGTACCCCCTAGGGATTGTGTACAGATTGTAGATACAGGCTGCTGACCTATACATCTGCATTACGTACTGTTGATTGTCTGGTATGCTGTGGCCCAGTCTGTCATTACTAATGTACTACTTGAAGGCCTCAGCCTGGACAGCAACATATGTCGACCTTTCCAGACTACTGTCATAGTATAACTGTTTCACAGTTGCATTACACTGTTCATATGATGTCAGTGTCTAAACAGCGAAATGACATGGCATGTACAACTGTCATAGTACACAAATAAAGATTTCACATTCATTTATGCACACGTGTGTGTCATGTTATACCCTTTGATATCTCTGTGGGTATATGTTGCAGGCTATGAATGTCATTCATATGGGGGGCTCATACAGTTTCCAGTTGGTAAGGTGGTGATAGGAATACTGGCTGCTCCATATTGTGTGCACAAACTACATATGTATATTACTGTACAAATCTGTGTGTGTGTATGTGTAGTTACATATATATCTCTATATGTATATATATATATATATATATATATATATATATATATATATATATATATATATATATATATATATCTGCGTATATGTGTCTGTGTATGTGTATCCTAGGGAAGGCCATGTCATGTCTGGTCCTGGTTATGGGATCTGCACCACTTTGTACTATATCACAGGGAGGTCATGCTTGGCTGGCGGGGATATACCTATTCGTACCAGACGTATATTGTGTGGGGCCTCTCAAACCCATTAATGTTGCATGAGGACATATATGTTTTGTTACCTCCCCATCATCTACAGATGTATGTCCGTATATACATACATATGTCTATATATATATATATATATATATATATATATATATATATATATAGATATATATATATATATATAGATATATATATATATATAGATATATATGCTGACATATATATTACCTGCCATATATATTCAGACATGTAGATGTGGACATTTTTATCTATAGATGTAGGCATTTGCATGTTTATATGTTCATACATATTGATATTATACACACACACACATATATATATATATATATATATATGTATATATATATATATATATATATATATATATATATATATATATATATACATATATAAAAATGTTGCAACCGTTTCGACATTAATATATTTACTCACACACATACAGCTACATGTTGGAATACATTCTTTGTACTGTTGAATGACTGGGCTGGATGATATGTTTGTGAATGCATCAAGGATATGTATATCTGAGATGGCTTAGTGGTAAATCACTTTGACTATGGTGTACAGGGTCCTGGGATTGTTCTTAGCAGAGGCTGCTTATTTTTTTGCTAGGCAGAACAAAGGCCATTGGATACAGTGTGATTAAGGTACTTTTGAGCAGTTCTAAGCGGGTTTGCATGGGGGTAAGCACTGCCCACACAGGTTAAGCAATTTAGAAGCTTATTGGGTGCAGGACACTGTAACTGAAAATTATCAGTACTTACCTTCGCGCAAACCCACGCACATGACCTTATACTCCCTTAATGGTGCTGACATATGCTTACTACTGCTTCTTGCTGCTTAACCTGACTACTGCTTTATGCATAATGATACTGACACCTCACATGTGCATTTCCTGCAGTACTCCAGGTTGTATATGTATAACAGTAATCACGCTCCACAAACGTGGTGCCACAACGGATGCCGGGAACTATCGCCCCATAAGCCTGACTAGCCTGGTCTGCAAGGCTATGGAGTGCATTATCATTGATCTCCTAAACAAAGACATTGGGAACCTCCAGACACTGGACCCTACCCAATTCGGCTTTGTTAAAGGCAGATCTTGCCTCCTAAACCTTGTTGACTTTTTTTGAAATAGCTACCAAAGCCATAGATGAGGGAAAGGTAGTCCACACAGCCTACCTGGACCTCGCAAGGGCCTTTGACACAATATCCCACTCTGGCATCATAAATAAGCTTACCAGCTTAAATATCAACCTATATGTCACAAGATGGGTTGCAAATTGGCTCAGGGATAGAACTCACATTGTCAGAGTTGCGGGTGGCATGTCCGACTCTAAACCAGTTACAAGTGGCGTCCCACAGGGCTCAGTCCAGGGACCCCTCTTGTTTGGTATATACTTCTCTGAGGTGCAGGCAAGCATGGGAGGACTGTGGCTGACCAAGTTCGCAGATGATTGCAAGCTGGGAGCCATAATTGACTCTCCGGCCGACACAAGCATCCTCCAGGAGGGTCTTACAGAGATGGATACCTGGTGTCAAAACCATGGCCTTAAGCTAAATGCCAAAAAGTGCATAGTCATCCCTTTTGGGAAAAACAAAGTGCCCACAAACTACCGCATAGGAGGTAATCCACTAAGTACGGAAGAAGTAATTAGGGATCTGGGGACCCAAGTAGATAGTAAACTCTCCTTTGACAATCACATTGCCAAAGTGGTTAGAAAAACCTTCTGTATAGCTCGCCTAATCACAAAAGGGTTCACATCTAGATCAAGAGAGGTCATTGTGCCCCTCTACTCATCGCTCATCAGGCTCTTAATTGAGTACAATGCCCCATTTGGGATGTATCTTATCCGACACCTGCAACAGCTGGAGAGACCTCAAAAGTACCTCACCAAGAGGATCGTGGGCCTCAAACAGATGCCCTATGCTACTCGACTAAAGAAACTCCAGCTCTACTCAGTTGCTTAGCGCCTACTCAGAGGCGATCTCTGCATGACATACAAGGCCATGTCTAACCCGGAATTGATGGACATGCTCCAACTCAAGAAAGCCAAATCCATTACAGCTACACGCTCCATGGATTTAAACCTCAGCACAACAATAAATAGGACATGCTGGAGGGACAGATTCATATCCCAGAGGCTTCCCTCGCTCTGGAATAGAATCCCGGCTCATGTTAGGCAGAGCCCCTCGCTGGCCCTCTTCAAGAGAAATCTTGATGAGTGGATGGGAAATCATAAATTTACTCCTGGGATCACTTCTATGGCCCTGCTGGACAGAGGCTCGGGAATCTAGTCTAAAAGGGTGGTGAAAGCCAACACATTCTGGCTAGGCTTATAAATGCCCTAGGGCAGATAGCCTAGTACCTACCAATGAACCAATGAATCAATATATATATATATATATATATATATATATATATATATATATATATATATATATATATATATATATATATATATATGTTAATCCATGGGTTATGCAACATACATATTACTCATAACGTGTTTTGCCATGGGAAATGGTATATCGCAGTTACCTTCCTGTCCCCCCCTCCTTTCTCGCTTACATCCATGGGGCGGGCCGATTAGAATGGGTCCGTCCAACCCCGGCATGCCTCGGCCCATAATGTCTTACCCATCATTCCCTCCACCCCCTCCCTCCTCCACATCAATCATCCTTCCTACAGGTTCCATCAGAATCTCACCACACCACTACACATTGCCCACTCTCCACTTCTCGGGAGCCATCATGTAAGTTGTCTCAACCCATGGATCTTCAGGGTTCCCACACATTCAGTCCGTGAACATATGTATCCTTCTTTGCTTACCTGTGAGGCATGGTATGTTACCCCGAGGACTTTTTTAGCAGAAATTTTGGGGTCGTCCCGCTAGGGATGAACATGCGTTTGTTTAAGATTAGACTTTGCAGGTTGACACTGTTTCTCCCACTGGTAGTATCCTACCAGTAGTCTGGGTAGCAGGGCTGTGCAACACTTAGCGGTGCTTAATATTCGATTTGCATATTTGCCTTTTGGCATTGATGTCTTCTTCATTACATGTTATATATGTGTCTTGTATCCTTGATTCATATGTACATACGCTGTATGGGGGCCTGGGAAGTTCAACACTTTATTGCAATAACACCTCACATCTGGCCTTACTGCAGTACTACAATTTACATATTATTCTGTGGTAGGTTATACATCACACTGTACATAGGTTCATTTCACGTTCAGTTTGATTTTCCTATGGTGAGGATTTGTTTGTTGGCACCTCACTCTTATGCATTGCCATGATGGCTCAGTGGTTAAGTACTGTGACTATTGTGTAGAGGGTCCTGGGTTCAAGCCATGCAGAGGCTGTTTATTTTGTTGCTGGGCAGTACATGCGCTGTTAGGTGCAGAGTGATTAAGGCACTTTAAAGCAGCTGTAAGTGGGTTTGCACAGGTTTGCGCAGAGGTAAGCCCTTACAGTTTCTTACACTCAGTTAGCTTCTACATTGCTTAATCTGTGTGGGCAATGCTTACCCCCGCACAAATGCACTTAAACACACTTACTAGTGCTTATATATGCTTATTACTGCTTATTTGTGCTTAAACTTGCTTACTAGTGCCTTATTCATTATGATACTGACACTTCACATGTGCATTTAATGCAGTAATCCAGGTCACATTTAAATTTTATTATGTAGGTTATACAGCGAAAAGATGTAAAAATATGTTCATATATAGATTTCACACGGAGAATGTTATGTACTGCAGTGGGACTCGAACCAGAAATGTCTGTTCGTTAGGTGGATGCTCTAACCACTGCACTATTGCTGTGCTGCTTCATTTGCATATATATTACTTGTTATCCTCTTCAGCCTTTTCAGCTGCTTTACTCGTAGCTAAGCGATGGACAAACCCGCGCACCTACGGTTAGCTGTACTCGGTGTTTTAAAAAATTACTACTGGGGTTTCTTCATTTTATTTAAGTGTACTGTTGCTGTTGAACACATGGGGACTGTTGGTGGGGATATGCGGACACTTATGAGTGGTCTTGCTCTTTATTTACACATTTTTCTGTTCTACTTTGCAGGGGCATGTTTATTCTGAGAGCTCTGCTCTCAGACACGCCCCCTGCACTCGTCCATGCTCTGTGTAGCATTAGGAGTTCAGGCAGCACGCCTTTATTAATATGAATGGCATGCTGCTGTCCTCCTCTTAACTGCCGCTTCCGTGCAGGACTAGATTAGTCCTGCATGGAAGATTAGTAAATCTGGGGGTATGTTGTAGCTGTCTCAGTGTGCTGCTGTGACTTGTAAGCCATCTGGCAGGGTTCCTATGCAGCACACTAAACATGCAGATTTGTAAGCATTTCTGTATGTTGTGCTTCTGATGTTGCTACTCAGCCATGCATTAACATAAACTTCTTATAACACTGTGAGATTTCTTATGATTTTTTACCAGTGCTTTACATTTGTACTCTCATAAAATTTAGCACCACATCTTTTCAGTGGATCACAGTTTAATGAGTCACAGATGTTGTCTAGGGGCTTTATTTGCACACATATTCTGCATGTGGACTTTTTGAGCATTCACTAGTAAACATAGATGCTATCTAATGGCTGAAATGTTTATGAACTGCACTGAGATCTGATATGTGTTTTTTGCTGTATACCAGTTCTACACAACTGTGCCTAACTATTATGCATGCTGTCAAAATTGTGTTATTATAAAACCTGAACTAAATACACTTTTTTGTCCCTAGAAGTGATGTTGTTAAGCAGCTAAATTTTTCAGATGAAGGAAAACATTCCCAAGATGCAAGCATGTTTTGATATGGATCAATGAAATGTCTTCATACATTCATGGTCATTAGAATATGAGAAACTACACAGTTCCGTTCAGAGCTGGATCATGGTCAGTAGGGGCCCCAGGCAAGGTAGTGGACCAGCCTAACAACCATTCCAGTGTTCTATTACTTGACTTTTCTCTCTCTCTCCCCAAGTACAACAAACACTGCTGATACCTTCAGTATGCATTGTTTGTGTCTTTCGGGTCACCACAGCGGAACTCCGGTCCACTAATGATTGGCAGTAGATTTTTACTTGTTGGCTTGCCAGGCCTAACGCACAACCTTCAATGAAGGAATGCCCATTCACGCATGTCGACACAAAGAAGATGCTCTAACTGAGAATCGAATGGGCAACGTCTAACTGTGAGTCGACAACGCTACCGCAGCACCACCACTACAGTTTTCTAATTTTCTTTTCCACTGATTACAGACATTTAAATTTAATTTAAAACTTTTATTTCAGATTTTATAGTACAAACACATTACAGACATTTAAATTTAATTTAAAACTTTTATTTCAGATTTTATAGTACAAACATATCTATTCTTTGATTCACCTTCCTGATTGTTTTAAATTATGTGTCATTAGAGTATGTTTTAAATGTATAGCTTTGAACATTTTTTCAGTAAGCAATCAAACAAAATGTATGAACCGATATGACAAAAGTACCGTTTTCTGAACATTTCAACCATAAAAAGCCACCAAGACTGCTGTTATTATAATCCACCAATATCCATAGTCATAGTATTCCAGTTGGCTTTGCACAAATGAACACTAGTCCTACAATGACAGAGTGATGATTTTTTTTTAACTTTACCAGCTCAGCAGGTCCAGTCATTTTTATATACAGAAATTTCCAAACCCAGCAATTCTAGTTACATGGTTGTTTGCGTCCTTCTCATATGTCTGTGAAAAATAATAATAACAGTACTAATGACCAAAGTTTCATATTTCAAGTTTGTTTCATACAAACAGACAGTAGCCAAAGTATTCCAACATAAGTGGGTCTAACCCATTCAAAAAAGAAGGTAAAAGGAAGATAGGATAATTCACGTACACATGCACACTTGTCCCACAAAGCCAGATTAAAGACTGTTTAAAAATGACTAAATGATTAGAGTGCAAGATACTTTCATCCACTGAAAGCCCCCACCTCACCCCAACAGCAGTTACAGACACTTTGTTGACTGTGTATACCACTTATTGTTATGAAGAAATAAATTACATGTACTTTATTGGTAGCTTTAGATGTGCTACATGAAATTGTATAAGGATCACTAAGCATCACATGATAAGATCTAGCCATGTGTAGCACAATTTAATAGAAGTGTTTTCATGAGAGCATAAGAAATGCTAGTCACTTGATAACATATGCTAAGTCAATATGCACTATCTCTGCAGAATAAAGGTCATCTGAATAATTACACATTAAAGAGAACTATTATTAATGCAGATGTTGCTGCAGGTGAACAACTTTGCATTTCAGTGTTCATGTACAATTGCTGTCCATGATGCCCTAAAAATAAATAGTATATGCTGCATTAAAAAAATGGTGTGCTGATGATATTGTCATAACATTTCTTGAACTAGATCAGCTATGCAGTATGGAAATGCTGGCAAATAATGGCAACAGGATTATAGTTACTGGGCATGCAGTCCTGAAGACCATTTTGATACCTAGCCCAAATTCCCAGTTACTTCAAAGCACAGTCTGGGTAACTGAGTTGCTCAGTGTCACACAGAAGTTAAATGAAGGTGGAAAGATCCAAAGCCTGCACCTTTGCCGCAAGAAACCACTCATTAAAAAGTCAGAGATTTAGTCCTCTGTGCTAACTGCCAAAGTAGCAGCTTTTAACTAAATGCAGAAATATTTTACAATCCAGCCCTTGTATAGAAGTCTATCACAGTAATATGCAACAACAGCTACATAATATATGCTAAAGATCAGACAGTTCAGATCATAGCTTCAAATAATGCAAACTATATGACCTGACAAATGTCAAAGCATTTGCTGTTGCTAGAGGCTATAAATAAGGTACTGCAAAATATATTACTAAATGCAATGTTTAAATTACATTTCACTATCCAGGCCTATTCATGAATTAATTCACTCAACAATACAGTGAATAAACCAAAAACAATTAAAGACAATATAAATGCTGCATCGGCTTTGCTCAACAGCCCACAAATCATAAAAAAATGTAAATGTTGCTGTATACAATATATAATTTTTTGGGTGCTTCCAATTTTGCAGGACACCTGCACCTCAGTTTTGACATCACTGTATCTTCTCTGTTATCAAGTTTAGCTACCCCCTGTGACATCACTCAATACAGTTTTGACCAACTTTAACAGCTAATAATGCTATATTGTTGCAGACAGTATATGCCTGATGAGTGTCTCATTTATTCAAATGAGACACTGAGGCTGGGTATGTGCTCAAGTTGTTTATTATATATACACACATCAGGAGCTGTACATATACTTCATGCTTCACATGCTTACTGACTGACTTGTTACTTTTAACACACACACACACACACACACACACACACACACACACACACACACACACACACACACACACACACACACGTGCATCTCCATTCAATCTTACATTCACACTGACTACACAAACTGGCACCAATCTCACACACATTCAGATACTTATATGTGCACACTGTCTAGCTTCAGTGACTGACTATGTTCTATATGCACACTGATCTACAATGTCTACAGACTCTGTAGAGCTGGCTTGTGGACAAATGCGGCCATATGCAGGGGTAATGAATCAGGCCCTCCACCAACGATGTTAATATCCAATTACTTGTCTGACTCCCCAGTTACCATAAACACTGCTCAAACCAACATGTTGGTGTACATACTATTTTTCACAAAAAAAAAAAACACTCTGACATTGAAAACAGACTTAGCATGAGAAACATTAAACTAACTGCTCTTCCCTTGAAAGTCATATTTAGTGAAAATGCATCTTTAAACCCATTAAATTACAAGACACATGCTGAAATTCATATTCAGCATGTTGTGAGGTACTAATTAACTTCTATGTAAAGGGTGCAGGAATTTAAAAGACATTTATTTTTTGCATTTGCCAATAACCTGGCACAGCCCACTGGACTCAAGTGTTCCATTTTAGGAACAGCTGAGTACTGCCTGGTCAAGCAACTTAACAAAATCACATAGAAGACAAATGAAGGTTGAAGGAATAAAACCATATACTACAGGAAGCAGCTCTTTAACAGCACCTATCCTTACTCATCTGCACTAAGTACTAAATAAAGTGATGTAGCTCAACACAGTGCATTTCACACCTGTTTACCTGCACAAAACAAGCTAAATTTAAAATGCATTAATAGTTAAACTATTAACATCAAAATCCTAGACTTTATGCTGTCCTGCTTATTCACAGCTAAATAATTAACACACTTTCATAGTCAACAGAAACAAGGAAACCAAGGATAACATCCAAAGAGCATGGCTCATATGATGATTTTCCTATTTACTACAATCATTTTTCTTTCTTTACAGCATATGTGCTCTGGTTCATAGATAGTGACTAGGCTTAAAGCCCAGTGGACCATTAAGGGTCTGAGCCCAAATTCCCAATTGCCCCAAAGCACTGTTTGGTTATGTTACTTGCTAAAGTTTAGGGCATAAATACGAGGCAAAATCAGAAATGTTCTTCAAAACTGGAGACAGATACAAGCAGGCTACTCTACATGACTCAAAAAGTTAACAGAACATCAAGATTTGCATCAACATGTAATTGGATAAAATAAACCACAAAACAGACAGCATGCTATGTAAACTTGAAAATACAAAAATGCCGCACCAAAAGTCCCAGTCAAATGTTTATTCACCACAGTTTTAGCGCTTTTTTCCCAAAACACAGGAACTTTATCATAAACTGTACCAGAGAAACTTCCTTCCTTTTAAAGACTCAGAAAGAGGCTTCATGCCTGGATCAGCAATATTTAAAGAAACACACACTCTTAAATACATACTTAAAAGTAGTTCTAGAAGTACACACTTAAAAATACTTACATAAAATGTGTTGCATAAAATAAATATATGTTAAAAAATGTTTCTTCAAATAATTAATCTATAAAAATATATATATTTAAAAGTTTTCATAAGAATAAAATGAAAAAGGTTGGTGGAAGCCATAAAAAAAAATCAGTCATAAGATATATATATAAAGTATTGAAAATTACTGAAAATTTCAAATGTCCTTGCAATTGTTAGGTATAAAGATGAGATATCAGTTTGTCATTTTAGCAGGCTGACCCTCTTCATGGGTCTTATGCTTTAGTTCATGCCATGTAACCTTGTAGTCATAGCCTACTTGATGCAAATAATGAATTCTATGGAGCTGCAGTGTAGCACTTGAGAATGAGTTTTCAGTGATCCAAAGGACCAGTTTTGGTCTTTTTGTGTGAAAAAGATCAGCAAGGGGCATTGGGCAAAGTGCTTTGAAAAACTGCCATTTTTTTAATTATACTTTTGACATATGACTAGCCAATAAAACTGGAATCAGAAAAGATGGTCAGAAAATATTTAACATTTTACTCAGTAGCATACATCAAAATTGGCAAAGTTCTCAGTGAGCAACCAACATTAATGATTCAATATGCAAATCTTCTGACGGTTTATATACATTTTGAGCAGACATTTATTACATTGTCAATTTATTATGAAAAAAAGAAAAACAACACCTAAGCAGTAATGCAAGACAATAGGAAATAATATATAGCTTGGATATCTGTAATAAAAAAATAATGCAACACAGCCTTAGCTACAAAATGGCACTGGTGTTGTCTGTACCTGATCTAAATGTAATAATGTATAATATCATTAGCAGTGCAGAATCAGTTTCTCATCAGATCATTCAAACTTGCTGTGTCATTCCATTAAATGTGTGCTGTGCATGCATATAACTCATGCCATTCCATTAAATGTGTGCTGTGCATGTAACTCATGCCATTCCATTAAATGTATGATTAAATGTGTGCTGTGCATGCAGATCATGCCATTCCATTAAATGTGTGCTGTGCATGTAACTCATGCCATTTCATTAAATGTGTGCTGTGCATGTAACTCATGCCAATCCATTAATGTGTGTTGTGAAATGTAACTCATGCCATTCCATTAAATGTATGATTAAATGTGTGCTGTGCATGTAACTCATGCCATTTCATTAAATGTGTGCTGTGGATGTGACTCATCCCATTCCATTCAATGTGTGCTGTGCATGTAACTCATGCCAATCCATTAATGTGTGTTGTGAAATGTAACTCATGCCATTCCATTAAATGTATGATTAAATGGGTGCTGTGCATGTAACTCATGCCATTCCATTAAATGTGTACTGTGCATGTAACTCATACCATTCCATTAAATGTGTCCTGTGCATGTGACTCATACCATTCCATTAAGTGTGTGGTGTGCATGTAACTCTTACCATTCCATTAAATGTGTGCTGTGTATGTAACTCATGCCATTCCATTACATGTGTGCTGTGCATGTAACTCATGACATTCCATTAAATGTCTGCTGTGCATGTAACTCATGCCATTCCATTACATGTGTGCTGTGCATGTAACTCATGCCATTCCATTAAATGTGTGTTGTGCATGTAACTCACTCTAATAGATATCAGTATGTTGTCACCTGTGTAAATTTGTATGAGCAGAGGGGAGTTGGAGGTCAAAATACTACCCAGCAACCATAAATGGAACTAAATAGACTATCACACTAATATAAATAGTATGGTTAATGTTGCTGAGACTCTTCCCAAAACAACAGGGCATTTTGACTCACACATTAAATTAAGCCCTCATCTTGTATAGTAGAATATTTATTTTTTTCTCTTGAAAGGCCACATGTATGGCATTTCAGTAAACATTTCACTAATGAATAACAGTGTAATGACTCTCCGCTTGATGCAGTACTGTATTACTGTTGGTAATTGGGCATTAGAGATGATGATAATGATCAGATCTGCTATCATAACCACGTTGTTATGTGTGTGTGACATGCATGCCAAGAAATTTACCTCGAGGGTGAAGCTAGAGAGGTGACGCTTGGCATCCATGTCAAGAACACATATTGGCCATAATGGGGGGTTACAACCAGATGCTGAGTCATAATTATTTGTAGTACATGGAGCTTTACCTGCTTAATTTACTACTGGTTACAGAAAGTTGGTACTCAATGTCTAGTGTGAGACCTGATTTTAACAGCTCTCAGAATGGTGCTTAACAACGGCTTAGGCTTCTGAAGCTCTATTAATATCGGGTTGTGCCCTGGAGTTGTGGTGAGAAAGACTGTCTTTTTCTCAATTTTGGAGCATAATCATAGCGCTTCATGCACTATATTAAAATAAGGGGCCATATTCAATAAAGCCTACACTAAGTTTACATTGCGTACACTAAGTGTACACGATATGGGCTCAATACAATTCTTACCATTTGTCCATCATGTCAATTCTTATCATCATTTTTTGTGCTTTCTAGTCGCTCAGAAAGATTACATTGTGTACATGTAGTCTACATTTTGTAGTAACCTTTATGAATCCCTGTCAATATTTAAAGCTGCAAGAATATCAGTAGGAAAACTAAAATTAGGAGGACGAAGGTTTGTGTTATGTCTGTGTTGTCTGTTCACTCAGAACAGTGTGCACTTAGTGTAGGCGTTATTGAATCCCAGTTCTTTGCATGGGTAATAATCGCACTACCATCTATGATTCAGTTTGTTACTATGGAGAATAATATTGTTTATTTACAAATAACATATTCAAGTTTATAATGTGAAAAATATCTTGTACATCACACCAGAACATTAGATAAACTTTCACGTGAAAATATGTAAAAAATTATATGTGTGTGTGTGTGTGTGTGTGTGTGTGTGTGTGTGTGTGTGTGTGTGTGTGTGTGTGTGTGTGTGTGTGTGTGTGTGTGTGTGTGTGTGTGTGTGTGTGTGTTTGTGTGAGCCCTTCATGTTCTTCCTGTGCATTGTTTCAGACGATATCACTATTCTGAATACATCTAATACAAATACATATTTGTATATCTGTTTAAGATTCATGCTAGCCATTTTATTCTGTATGAATTTCAAAGGTGTACACAGAGTCCTGCTTCGGTGTTCCTGCTTGACCTAAAAGTCAAATATAACTTTGCAAAAAGTTTAAGTGTTTATGTTTTCATGGCAATGACTGACAAATTAAAGATGAGATCACAGAGGCTCTACAAAACAGAACCGGCTTGTCAAGGGTAGACTAAGCCAGCTTTTCTTTGATCTGTGTTCAGAGACTGCATCAGGGATGAAATGCATAAATCTCAGATATGTTTTTATTGAACCAGGAGTCATGGTAGCAGGATTTCAAGAGAAAATCTATTCACTTAGTCTCCTTGATGAAGCAAATCTTGTTTGAAACTTAAATAAAAGGAACAGCAGAAAAAAAAGCAATATTTGAGACTGGAAAGCAAAATAATGTAACTGTCAATGTCCCAGCCACCCAGTCTCAACTAAATATTTGACTGCCTTTGCAGTTCCTTAGGATAGGAAATAATTGCATCTTTTGTCATTTGTTACTGGCAACAAAAAATAGATAACTGAATGGACTGATTGTATTATCTATAGTCTTTCAGAAATGTCACTGGGTTTACATGTGAATATTAAGGTCATACTGGTAAATATTTTGAACTATTAAATGCAGTTTTGGAATATATTTTATCAACAGGGACTTACTATAACTAATTTATTAGTACAGAAAGAAAGCACTATATTCAAAAATGGTAATCAGCCAGTTCAGGGTGATTTTTGTAATGAACCAGTGATATCCATCTATTTTGCAAACTACTTGACATGGTGAGGGCTGTGGTGGTGACAAGCTGAGTAGGACAGACTAAACTTCTACACCACTGGCAATGCTCTTCAGCTCATCATGGGAGATATTCAGTGGTTTCCAGGCCAGATGAGGCATACAATCCCCTCCTCTTAGTGGTCTGTGCTTAGTATGCCTCCTACCACAGGTGAATGGTGGAATCCTCAATAGATACATAGCCACCCTCATGTGAATCCTCTAAACCCAGAAAGGAGCAGGGCCTCTACTTCAAGACCCTCCTGGACCCAATCTCAGCAGTTTCTTCTAACACTATCTTCACAAAACAGGGCATTTCCACCAGATAAAGGAGTTTCTCAAAGTATTATTACACCTCTTGATAATTTTTCCCTGTTGAAATTAACACAGTAATAGTTTTTAACAATCTGAAAAGCTATCCTTAGATCACCTTAAAGGAAAAATATACATTTTGTGTTGCATGATGTACATGATTTGTGTTAGGATGACAGTATATAAAACAGATCAGACTTAAGATTGTAGTAGGAGGAACAGAAGCAAATAATTTCCATTTATGCTGAAAATGAAGTATTAAGTGTACAGTTGTTTTACAAAGGTACCTAGTGACAACCACATGTACCATCATATTAGTGCCTATGCAAAGTCTACAGAAAGAGTCATCCGTTTCTTGCTTTAATGTCTGAGAGAGATTCCGGCAGACATGGTTGTCCAGTCAGGAAAAGGTGTGACAGCTTCATACTTATTATATCTGTCCCCATCTAGGGAACAGGAGATGGTATATTGTAGAGGGCTACTCTATCACAGCAGTAGTTGATGAACTGCATTTGTGTCTATTACTAGAGTAGTGATTATGGATGGATTGCTAATGCCTGTCACTACCGGGCTTGAAGGTTTATGCAGGTGACATTACTCATGGTAAAAGCCTATATACAAATTCTTTTAATGTGAGAAATTGGGCTTGCTGAGAAAATACACTAGTTTGACAAGCTGGATATTTTGACTTCATTGGAAAGGATGATAGTATGGCTGGAGAGTCATATGTTATGCATCTTTTATCCTCCTTCACAGTCATTGAGATCCTGTGATTTTTTTTCATCTTGACTTACCACTAAGTTCTTTGGTGGTTGGAAACGTCTTGGTCTAACATCTTTTTCTCATGCATGTTTGTCATGGGGTGATCCTATTAGAAATATGAGATCTGAGACAGATCCGACCTGAGGGTTATTGAGCTGCATGAAGCTTTGCATCACAGAAACGTCCTGACCTATAGAATGGAACACAGAATGTTCATACATTTCTGGACAAGCATCATAATGGACACCCAATAAGAAGAGCTACTTTAATTAGCAGGGCATTTTTATTTAAGAATAGCATTGACATTACTGCCATTACAGAAACCACATTCAGATGCTGTCTGATTTTTATCTAGTTCTGGTTTGATTTCTGTTCCTACTTGACACCAATATACTTCTGTTAAACTAAGCAGGGAAGTTATTTTAGACTTGTTCTACTCACGTTTTAAAACTTTTGCTATGTTTGGATCTTGTGAGGTCAGCAAATATGCATGCAGTCCTACAATTGCAGATCTATACATATAATCAATTTCGAGGAGGCCCATACCTCATTCAGAATGGTGAATATGTAACCTTGGTATATACTGATTTTTATAAATCACTTGATAAGCATGAAGCATTTTTCTTATTCTCCTGTCCAATTAATCCGTTACCTTTTACAGTTAATTACCCCAAAACTGTAAGTTAAAACAGGAAGAGCAAATTGGTTTATATCTTGGACTTTGCTCCTAGATGTTAGGGCTGTTTTCAGTATTAATTTTAGTCATCTAAACTATTCCTTACTAAGCTTTATTCACATTTCTTCATGCTTTATTGCTGATCCTTCATCAACTCCAAAATATTTATACATCCCCTCCTGCTCACATTCTTTTATATCACTTTTCTGTCCCAGGATGATATTTTTTTGGTGCTTGTAGCTTTCCTGTTTAAAGGTTGCTTGTGTACATTTATCAAGATCAAATGACATTCTTATATCATATGAAAAAGTTTTGACCACTAGCAGTTGTGCTTTCTGTTCCACGTCCGATGAACTACACACTTTTAAATCATCCACAAAAAGAACATGAGAAGTCTTTACACTTTGTTGTTTTCTAGGAGCCAAATTGTAACAATGACCTAATCTGTTAAGCAGACAGCTTAATGGGTTAAAGGCAAGTCAGAATAGCAGCAGTGACAAAGAGTCACCCTGGAATATCCCCCTCTGAATTTTTATCCCTGAGATAATAATTTGTCCTTTATCATGGCTTAGCTGCAAAGTGGTTTGCCACTGTTTCATGGTCACTGCAATGTAATCGATCAATGCAGGGTGTATCTTATACATTTGTAAGCACTCTTTTATCTATGAATGCGGGATGCTGTCTAATGCTTTTTTATGGACTCTCCATGACATACTTAAGACTCTTCCCATTTTTACAATTCTCCATTATGACTTTATTTAACAACAAATGATCCTTTGTTCCATATGACTTTCTTTTGTTACCCTCTTGCTCTAATTGCCATGATTGAGTTTTCTTCTAAATGACTATAAACTCTGTTGGCATAATTTCCAGTGTAGTTTATACATTGTCAGATGGCAAGTTATAGAGCTATAGTTTTTAGGATATCTTGCAGGTTTACTCTTAATGAGGAGTATCATTTTTCCTGTTGTTAACCAGGTTGACATATGTTTGGAGTATGCATATAAATAATTCCTACTTAAGGCTAAATCTTTTTGTAAAGATGTTGATGCTTTTAGCTAGAAGTTAGGTACTGCAGCTGGGCCTAGGGTTTTCCATTTAGAAGCTTTTATTAATTCTATTTCAATTTCTCTGGCCATTACTTCATCCCATTTCATATCTTGTACATTTGAACTTCTTATTCTTTCTTTCTTTTACTTCTTTTATCCATTCAGCATCTTTGTTATGTTCCATAGGATCTTCATAGATATTTCTCCAAAATGTGTCGATTTCTTCTTTTTTGGTGGTGTTTCTATTTCTTTTGCATTGTTTCCCAGTTCTCTCTAAATCTTTTTTTGGGTCATCAGTAAATTACTTATTTTGTACTTTTCCTTTATATTTATCTGCATATCTTCTAAGTTTTGCTGCCTGTGCTGATATCTTTAGTTTATTATTTGCAACAGTGCACAATAAATACTGGTCTGTTCTGATATTGCATGTTGCTTTTATCACATCTATCTTTTTGAGTGTTTTTGTTGATCTGTTCCCCCTTCTGCACTCTTCTAACAGTGATACTTCTTGTCTTAATTAATTGCTTTATAGTTTACTCTGCTTGATACTTCCATGATGGCATTTGATTTCTCTCCTTCATTTCACTTACTACCATGTGTTTTTGTGGTAAGACTTTATATTAGTTTAGCTGCACAGTAATATATCCTATTTACTTCTGTTATACCGCATGAAATCCTATGAACAATTTTGACTACTGTGTTCATTTGTTTTATAAAACTTCTAAATTTTGGGTCTTATTAACTTTCTATACTCTATTCCTTCCATTGATCTTAATATGTCTAGTGATGTATATTTAATCAAGCAACTCTTCCCTTAGATCATTTTCTTCTAAACTAAGGGCACATTCTTTGTTCTCCATTTCCTGCAGGCATTCTGTGGAAAGTTCCAGCAAACTTTCCTGTGCCATATTCTCTTCAGCTTCATCCTGTGTTATCTGCTGCTCTTTTATATGGGAACTCACTGGCCTATCACTCTACAACATTGACTACATCAGAGTTATCACAGCTTCCTGTTCCTTCCCTTGCTGCGCAATTGCAACTAAACTTTTGTACTGGATTCCTACTGAAGACCCCAAAATATCTCTGGATGGCAACTGATCAGATGCTTCTTGGTCCACTGGTTTCTCCTTAATTTGGGGACTCACTGTTCTATCATGCTGTGATGTTATCAGAGTTAGATGTTCTACACCAAATTTTTCACTTAGCAGGTAATCCATAACTCCAGATGTTATGTAGTCCTATCTTGCCGTAATTCTTGCTGAATGGATTACTTGGCTGATACTAAAGCTCGAAAGCTTTTACTGGCTTGAGGCTAACCCTATCCCATGGTGCCTCATGGAAATTTCCCAGATCTCATTTTCAGCAAAAGCTTTGAGGTTGTCTCCTTACTGGTTTGTTGGCTAAGTAGAAGATTTTTTGATAAATCTTGTTATTTTTTGTCTATTTTCTTCATATTTCTCCTTAATAGTTGTTATATATTACCTGTGTGATTGTTGTTGAGTGCTTGATCCCCTATTTCACCTTTTTAGGACTGTAAGGCCCGTTTTAGTTAGAGGGCCGTAGTTGCCCGTTTAAATTAGAGGGCCTTTCCTTCCTGAGTGTTAGTCCTTTTTCCTTTAAAAAAAAAAACTTTTTTTCTCTTCATAACTTTGCTGGTGGTTATAGTTAGTATTGTTATTATTGTTATTGTTCTTAGCCTTCTTTTTCTTGTCAGCATGTCTAAAGAGAAAGATAGAGAACATAAGGAACACCACCCTTCTGGGTTCAAGAAATGTGACAAGTGTTCCCAAAAAATGTCATTGACTGACAGTCACACTAGCTGTGTGTACTGTCTGGGAGAGGCTTATTTACAAGAACCCTGTACTTTTTGCCATGCCTTTTGTATTAGGGCTTTTAATGAGAGAAAACATAAATTGATAGACTGGGGTCTTATGACTAGTTCCTTCCTGGAACAGCTGGAACGTGGTCAGACAGCTTCCAAAACTGTGAAGAGAAAATCTTCAGATCCAGCATCGGAGCCATCTAAAAAGTCTAAAGTGATGGAGGCAAGGAGTTCTGGCTCTGATTCCACTTCTTCTGTCTCAGTGCTGTCAGTTTCTTCTGTGTCGAGGCAACCTTTGGTATCAAGACACTCAGCAGTTATTGACCCTATATCACCAACTTTGAGGTCTCCTATTTTAGAAAGGAGGAGATCTCCTTCTGTCTCCACCCATTCCTCCAGGACACTTTCAGATAAGGATAATGAGCGGGTGGTGAAGAGGTTGTTCTGTGACCTGGCTCTGGATAAAAAGTTAGCTCTTCTGGACCCTAAAGCTTCAGAGCTGTCCAATCTCCAGACTACTGCTCCTCCTCTGACTGCTTCACTTTTGGAGTCAAACACTTCAGGCCCTTCTGTGTTGGATCCTTCAGTTCCAAGAATTCTTCCTGCTTCCTCAGAACCGATAACTCTATCCTCAGTGGCTCAGTCTGGAGCCAAGGGATCTGGGAGCCAATGCTCTCATGTCGACTCCGAGAGGGATAGTCACCCTGTTTTTTCTTTGCAACTGACCCTCCCTCTCGGTGCTTCAGCTCAACTTAGCTCGGTTCCCACATCTGCTTCGGAACCTGTCCCTTCTGCTTGAAGCTGACCTTCCATCTCCTCGGAGCAGAGGTCATCTTTGGAGTGGGGTGGAAAGGCCTTCGAAGCAATAGAAAAAGCTTTGTCCAGTGCCAAAGCCCTGCCTTTGGACCTGATCGCCCACCAGCAGCCGACAGCAACCTCTTCTCCCCCATCACCCCCTCAGCATAGGGAACCAGAGACTCAAGCAGCCCCCATTGGAGGTGATCCCTCTTCTGAGACCTCCCCAGATGATCCCACTAGAGAGCTCCCTTGGAAGAGAATTTGTAAGAGGAAGCACATTGACTCATCTGAGTCTGTCTTGTCAGACACTGATTTGAATGTCAGAAAGGTCCCCTAGATCCCCCTCTGAGGATGTCTCCTTTGCTGACATCCTTGAAATCCTTAGACGGAGGGGTGATTGGAAGACCTCTAACCCTACTGAGGATGAATCAGTGTACCTTGAGGCCTTTGGTTCCTAACCTTCCACCTCCTAGGTGACACCGCCTTATGACCAACTCTTGGGGTTCATATCCCAGAAAGCCTGGACCTCTCCGGACACAGTGGAGCCTGTCTCAAGGAGGCCAAACAAATTTATGAATGTCCCGGAAGATAAGTCCTTTCTTTCTAAGGGAGTTCCTGCTGATGCTATGGTGATAGCAGCAGCCACAAAAAAGGAGTTGTCCGAGACATCTTCTAATATCCATCCTCCTAATAAAGAGTCCAGGACAATGGATAGGCATGGAAAGCATACCTTTTCTTCAGTGGCATTTACCTTATGATCGCTGAATTATCTGTCCCATTTTACCAGACTTCAAAGAGATCTCCTAAAGGAGTTGGGAGACACCCTTCAGAGTTCAGTAGCTTCAGAATCCATGGACAAGGTATCTGCACAGCTCTCCACCCTTACATCTATAGCTAACTCCTCCATGAGGCTTATTTCCTATGCAGCTGATGGAGTGAGCAGGGCAGCCACAGCAGGTATTTCTCAGGAGACATTCCTGGATGCATCTATGTAACTTCACAGAATCCTTTAAGTCTTCCTTTACCAACATCCCCTTTGATGGTTCAACTCTTTTTGGACCACAGGTAAAAGAGACTTTGACCAGCTGTGAGCAGGAAGGAAAAACCTTATCTGATGTTGGAACCTGTTTCTCCCTTCCTTCTAGACCATATCCTAAGGGTCAAACAGGAGGGAAAATGTGGTTCTGTAAATCCCAAAAAGGTTTCCCTTAGGCACAAGGTCAACCCTCCCCTAGAACCAGGAGGGTATAATGGAAGATGCCACCCTTGCGACAGAGGAGGTCCACAACATCAGGGATATAGAGATACTTTCTCTGATCATCCCTTTTATCGCCCCTGAGGGGTTGCCTGACTTTCTGTCTCTGGAGGCAGTCAGGGGTCATCTTTCACTGTACCCAAGCGCCTGGCTACAAATGTCCCAAGATTGTTGGGTAAAAACCATAATATCCAGAGATTACCTTATTCCCTTTGTTTCCAATCCTCTGGTAAACCGGTCTCTACCAGACATGCCACCCATTCAATTAGACCGTGCAACATTAGAGGTCATCTCATTGCTTCAAAAAAGAGTCATCCAAGAAGTTCCCACAGAGCAAATAGGATCTGAAACTTACTCATGATTCTTTTTAGTTCCAAAATAGACAGGGGACTGGAGACTGATTCTAGATCTCAGCAAACTCAACAAGTCTGTAAAGAAATCAAAGTACTGTATGATCACTCTGCAGTCAATATTTACCTTTATTGGGAAAGACAATTGGATGTGCTCAATAGATCTTCAGGATGCATACTGCCACATTAAAATGGACAGGCGCTCCAGAAGACACCTATGCTTTCAGCTGGGAGCCAGTCATTTTCAATTTTGAACACTGCCCTTTGGCCTCACTACAGCCCCCAGAGTGTTCACCAAATGCATGGCAGTGGTAACGGCTCACCTGAGACATCAAGGATTCCAGGTGTTTCCATACCTAGAAGACTGGCTCCTCACTGCTACCATCAGGCACCAACTAATCAGAACCAGGAACGAGACTCTATCCTTGTGCGCCAGATTAGGCATTACACTAAACCTAAGAAAATCAGCCTTATCTCCATCACAGAACATTGTATTCTTAGGCCCAGAAATAGACTCAACCACCATGACAGCAAAACTGACACCAGAAAGGATAGAATCGTTGCATGACCAAGTCAGATCCTTGCTGAAGAAAGACAAAGTATAGGCCAGGATAGATATTCAGGTCCTAGGGACTATGGCTTCCTCCATTCTCTTAGTTCCCCTAGCCCATCTGCACGTGAGAGTACTCCAGTGGCTACTATTTGCCCAGTGGTCAATGCAGGATTTCCCCCTGTCTCACCAAATTCTCATCACAAACTCCTGCAAGAAGGATCTAACATGGTGGTTACATATGGATCAGCTTCATCTAGGTCGCCCACTTGCTACCCTTCAACAAAATGCAGTCTTGACCACGGACGCCTCCCAGATATGGTGGGGGGGCATTATCTGAGAATGATGGTCCAAGGTAGTTGGCAGGATCACGAGAACCACTTACACATAAATGTTCTGGAGATGAGAGTGGTGCTATACGCGTTGCAAGCACTTCACAGTTCTCTTCCCACTGGGACAATTGATATTCAATCAGACAACATGTCTGTAGTGTGGTACATAAACAAGGGGGAACCAAATCTTACCCACTTTGTCGAGAGGCTTTAAGATTATGGAAATGGACAATGGACACGCAACGCTTTCTGGTAACAATGCACATCCTGGGGAAGTCCAGTGTGATAGCAGACAAACTCAGTCGAGCAATTATGATGCCTCATGAGTGTTCCCTGAATTCAGAAGTTGCGGAAGAAATATTTTGCAAATGGGGCCAGCCTTGCTGTGACCTATTCACCACGTACATGAACGCCAGATGCAGCAGCTACTTTGCCCTAATTCCCCATCTGGGGATGTCACCCAGGGATGCTCTGGTTCACAATTGGCCTCTGGGACTCCTTTATGCTTTTCCACCCTTTCCTCTCATACCAAAAGTGATTCAGAAAGCAAAACTGTTGAAGAGTAGCCTGATCCTCATTGCTCCTTACTGGCCTTGCCAAGTCTGGTTCCCCTTCCTGTGGCCCTATCTCTTGGAGGAACCATGGATTCTGGGACCATCTCTAGACCTCCTGATTCATCAATCAGGGCAGTTCCATCCTACTATCCAAACCCTGAAATTGACAGCATAGTTGCTCCAGTTCCACGAATAGCCAGGTGTGTTTCCTTTTCCCCCACAGTCAAACACATTCTGATTTCTTCACACAAACCTTCCATCAGGAAATTATATTCCAGTAAATGGAAAAGGTTCTCCATTTGGGCAGCAAACCAAGGCATAGATCCCTACTCAGTTCCTATAGAGTCTATCCTGTCCTTCCTGGCATCCATTTTTTCATGAAGGAGCTGCAGCTGCTATTATTAGAGTTCAGTTAGCTGCCATCTCGAATTATCATTTTGGTTACATGGGAAATCCAATCATGTCCCACTCTTTATGCAAAACCTTTTTGAAAGGAGTCCTCCTTCTCAGACCTACAATCAGGCAACCACTGGAGCCCTGGGACCTAAACCTAGTTCTTATATATTTAATTTCTCCACCTTTTGAACCCCCTTCTTCATCGGATCTGAAATTTTGTCTTGGAAGACATTGTTCTTAGTGGCTATAACATCTGCTAAGAGAGTTTCAGAATTGCAAGCCCTCACCATTCAACCTCCTTACATTGTTTTCCACAAGGATAGAGTCTCACTTAGAACTAATCCTTCCTTTTAGCTAAGGTATGTTCAGAGCATAATCTCAACACAACTATCGAACTACCAGTTTTCTTCCCAAATCATACTAATAAATCAGAATACAGACTACACTAGTTGGATGTCCACAGAATTCTCAGGATTTACCTGCACAGGACTAAAGAATTTAGAAAATCAGACCAATTCTTTGTTTCCTTTTCAGACAAAAATAAAGGCGTGCCTGTTTCTAAGGTCACTTTGTCTAAATGGCCTTCAGACTGCATTTCATTTGCTTAAAAAGCTGCTGGCAAACAATTACAAGCCAAAGTAAAAGGCCATTCAACCAGAGCAGTATCAACTTCATATGCCTTTAGATCAAAACTTCCAATTGATGCCATTTGTGCAGCAGCTACTTGGGCAAGACCTCATACCTTTGTCACTCATTACAAATTGGATTTGGTCTCCAGGGACAGGTCATCCTTTGGGTCCACTGTGCTGAAGAGTCTCTTCGCTTGAGCCACCCGAGATAAAGGTGCAAAGGACGCTGTCCCATCCAACAAGAATTACGATGAGATAGGATGTACTTACCATAACATTCCATGTTTGTAGTCCATCTCGCCTACATTCTTGCGTCCCACCCTCCTTCCCCCTTCCTGTTACCTGGAGGAACTGGTGGACTATCCATTATGCTGTCTGACCTGGTTGTAGTTTTCCTTCCACCTGCCATGGATAGTAATACAGAGTGTTCTGTTTGTATGTGCATACTTATTGATTCTTTACTGACTATTATGTACCTATTTACTTTCTTGCAAACAAGATCTGGGGAATTGTCATGAGGCACCATGGGATAAGGGTTAGCCTCGAGCCAGTAAAACCTCTCGAGCTTTAGTATCGGCCCCATCCAGCAATAATGTAGGCAAGATGGACTACAAACATGGTATGTTATGGTAAGTACATAATTTCTTTTTCTATTTCTTTAACTTCTCCATTACTAATCCTCTTTTCTACTTTGCCCCTTTGTTTTCTTATATTCCTATTGTAAAATTTTTCATATCCAGATGCCTTTGCTTGTATTTCTCTTCAAATATCTTTGGTGCTGCTTTTTTGTATTGATTAGTTTTGCTTTCTCCTTTGCATAAATATTGTTCCATATCAAATCTCTTTTTCTTTCCCAGGTCCATATTTCTTCATCAGATATCTCCTGCTCTCCCTGTTTCTCCTTACTTGGTGGGCTCATTATTCCATCATGCTGTGATATAACCTGTGTTAGACTTTCTAAACTAAATCCTTCACTTTGCATGTATTTAATAACTATAGCTTCTATTTTTTTAGCTACTGCTTTACTAATCTTCTATTCTACATTACTCCTTTGTTATCTTATTTTTTGTATTGTGAAATTTTCCATATCTGGGCGCCTTTGCCTGTATTTTTCTTTGAATATCTTTGGAGCTGCTTTATTTTTGCTGATTAATTTCCCTTTCTCTTTTGCATAAATATTGTACCATATCCAATATCTCTCTTTCCCATGTCCATATTTCTTTTTTATACCTTTCAGAAATCTGTAGATTTTGTTCTTTATATTTCCACACTTCCTCAGTTGCTTTTTTTCCCAAACAGCCCAAGGTTTCTTGGTCTATATAATGTTTTTCACAAATCAATTGTATTAATAAGCACAAACATTTCTCTTTCCTCTAATTTATCTCTTAATCTTTTTGTATATCATCTGTCCAGAAATTCTGGGCTTCTTGTATAATAGTAACAAGACATAACTTCTTTCTTATCCTCAATATTCTACTCTATTATTTTTATGGCTCTTTTTTGGCCTGTCAGTTTTTGTTTTTTTGTGGACTACTACTTCCTTCTACAACAGGGTGGCCATCCTCCCCCTGACCATGGCCTAACCCCATTGTAGGAATATTTTCATGTCTTGAGGATTCTACACTATTTTTTCCAGTCCTGGCACTAGTATGCCTACCAGGACTGGTCACCTTTTTATCCTGGGACTTGTCTATCCAGCTGTATTTTTTAACCTTCTTCTGTCCATGATATATGGTATATAAAATACAATCTAAAGATCAGTGTCATCTTGGTGAGATTTTGTAAAAACAGGGTCCACCTTGTGATGGTACTTACCAAGAGTTGTGGATGAATTCTATTCCAGCAATACTGCTCTCCTTTGCTTGATGATTTTATCATCTCTCCGTTTGGCCCCCTTCATGCTGTATGGCTGTGTGAGTGTGTGTGTGTTTGTGTTATATGTGATGTTTAATTTTTTGTGGAATGACTAATTCACTAACATTCACTAACCAAAATGTCAGTGCATTCATGTTATTGCATAACTTTTCTCTTACTAGTCTTTTTATATCCTTCTTTGCCTTTGAAATCCATGTCTCAATTTATTTATATGAATCCATTTCCACCTAGACTTCAATCCCTCTAAAGTCTGTTCTGTTGCCTGAAGGGTCTTTTGGCAAGTATTCCCTAAATTAATAAGGCATTCCCTCCCAGAACCCGTACTTCACTTAATTTCCCTTGCAGCTGCAATAGCGCATCATTTTGAACTCTGACTCATGCAAGTTAACAGATCATACTTTAAAAAAATAACTTATTTATTATTTGTTTTATCCAGTAAGTGAGTTGGATAGCAGATCCCTTTCAGCCACAGCTTGGAACACAACAAATAAAGTGAGATATTAATAAAGCACAGAGGAAATAGTCAAAACATAGAAATGCAAATAAGAGACTAAGATATGTAAAACTGACACATAGTGAATAAATGCAAACAGTGACATAATCATACAGAAATGAAATCACTTAAAGTGTATTGGCCATGTTCTGAAGCAGGTCTAAGAAACAAATCTTTGCAGTTGAATATAACCTGCTTAACATACATAATACCAAATTATACAGCTTTTGATGTAAAACTGTGTTGTTTTTGTGTTTTATTTTGTAGATATGGATGGTCCTCTGAATGTTTTCTCGGAGCTGGAAATCCCTGCCATGACATCATGAAAACACTGCCCACAATGTCTTACTACCAAAACTTAAGTGTAAGCTACAGTATTTCCATGATAAATGCTTCAGTAGTGGCTTCTTACTTACTAGAAGAACAAGTTGCCAACTAGTTCTTCCAAGTAGAACATCTTACATTGAATAATAACACATGATGATGTAGCAATGACACCGCACTATCGATAAGAAGTTGCTCACTTGAGAAGATAAATGATTCTTTTTACCCACACTGCTTTACAGTCATATGTAAATAATTCCCCAATACCCACCATGACATAATTTTTGTGGATGTGACCAAAGACGAAAACTGTGTAAACCATCAAACTAAAAAAAATCAAACAGTCTAATTTTCATTTCTTACAAAAGTGCCTGCAACTTTAAATGAGAAGTATTACAAGAAGTGTAATGAAATGTAAAAAAGGATGCATCTGAAACTGACTAATATACTTTAATAAAAATAATACAACCAATAAGCTAATTAAAACAGTTATTAGATAATAAAGACAGAAATTATACCTTTATTTCAAGTCAGCTATATGCCTTAGTGTTTAACACTGTGTTTTTTAACCCAAAAAGATTGAGTATTGACCCCTCAGTTATTCTCCAAACCTGGACTTAGTAAGGTAGGCCACTGATCTGCTATCCTCCTCACCGTTAATGTAGATGAAGGAATTTAGAGGCTGCAATGTAAATGTACCCTAAACAAAGTTACACTTATTTAGAATCACTTTATTTTCCTGTTTAGAATTATGGTCTATTTGACAGACGTCTCAATATATTCAAAACACACATTCTTGAACATGCTCAAAAATGGAAAGAAATATAAAAAGTACACAACAGCATTCATTTTTGAAGCCTCCTCTAACTTTAACATGTAGAAACACAGTCCAGATATTTTTCATCCTGGATATTGTTAAAAGAAAACTGGCTACTGTTGGCACCTATAACAATAATGCATCATTTTCTTGTCTGGCATTTTGTCCTAGGTGGTAATGACTTCAAGCTGTTAACAAGCTTCATCTTATATTCCTGGGTATGATGCTCTTAGCTACCATGTGAAAGGTGATTTCTTTTCTGTTTTGTTTGCCAGCTCTAGTTGCATAGAGAAATAAAGGCCTGGGTATGGCCCAGGTGACACTGTTTAGATTAGTGGTGCAAGTTTTTGACAGCTCTCATTCGGAGGAAGGAGGTGGAGCAAGCCATGGGCTGTACCATACCCTCAGAAGAGGGGTAGCAATGCAAATACACAGGCACAAGTAGGAGGAAGTCTTCATCATAAGTGCATAGAAGTGTGCACCCACACAGGGAGGGCATCATGGGCCTCCACAACGATATGTATTGCTTTTTCCTCTGCCAAGGGGGGTATGGACATTTTAAATGCCCTCACATTTGGGAATCCAACAAAAAACACAGGCAACTCTCATGGCTGCCCAAATTATGGTGCCTCTGGACAGTTCTCGACTAATGGTATTGGGGCGGGCCCTGACCTGAAAGGAAATAACTGGGTCAACTAGTAGGTGGGGGAGTGGCTTGGTGGGCAGCAGGCATGGGGCAAAAAGAATCTAGAGCAAAAGTTTTTTCTGTTGTGTTGATCATAATGTTCAAATAGGTTTAAATCATTTTAGCCCATCTTCAATGAAAGAGTAGAGAAAGTCTCTAAAACATTTATTGCATTTGAGTCTAAAACGAGTAAGAACAATTACAGTACCAGAATATGACAAGATTTATAGACTTAACAGTTGGAAACATAGAGTGACCTAAAAATTAGAGACATTGCAGAATATTTATTTTTAAATATGTCATGAAGGGCTAGGGAAGGAGAGAGGCGGAGACATTTTATAATGATAATACACAGAATACAATGATCGCAGGCAGTAAGAAAGTTGATGGTTATTAAGTTGTAGCTGCTTCAGACAGATAATGCAAAGCTATGATTCTGATGTGGTGATATGCGATTACTAGGATAAAAATGATAAGATCAAGACAGGTGTTAGAATAAAGGTATACAGAGAATTAAGAAAGGAAACAGGAGCAGAAGTTGTGTTAGGTGGAGTAAAGATATAAGCAGAAACAGAGCTATGGATCAAAGATGGAGAAAGAAGTAGACAAGAGTTGTGAAACAAAAGGATAGCATAGTTACAGACAGGCATGTTCAATAACCAATATATTCTTTCTAGGCTCATAATAATTCCTAAATTTCATTCTTACTTCAAATATTTTGCTTTTTTACTTCTTCTTCAGGAAAAAAATCAAAGTGTTAAACTTATCCAAGAAGAAAATACTTTTTTTTTTTTTTAGAAAATGTTTTTGGAGAGAGGTTATCCCAGGATTTGGTGGAGGGAAAGCAATGTGTATCATAAATGAAAGAGAGAGAGTATATGTCATGAAGTTTTGATAATGACTGTGGTGCTGTGGGCATTGTGGGCGAAACAGAAGAAATATCTGGTGAAAAAATTGGTTAATTCCACAAATGCAGGTGATATTAAGAAAATAAACTAAGGGAAACTTTGCAGTGTGGAGGGTGTGAAGTTCACTCCTTGAAATATGTTATGCACCTAGTTCACTAATAAAAATGAAACTGTAAAATACGTACTACAAAATAATAAAATAGCAGGTAGTCTACAGTTGAGTTAAAAATGGAATATCCTTTAATGAAACACACAAACAAGTGATTCTAGTTGAATATTTTACAGTTTCATTTTTATTAGTGAAATAGGTGCATAACATATTTCAAGGAGTGAACTTCACACCCATCACAGTGCAAAGTTTCTGCTTGGTTTGCTTTTGACCCAGTACAGGTTGCATACTGGGGTTTCTGAGACTTTGAGGGATAGAAAATACTGCAAAACATCTGAAGAAACCTGAATGGATTCTCAACCATAGGCTATCTAGTGGGGGAGAGACCCGAATTTGTTATTAAGAGGGGCAGAACCCTAAAGGAGATTTTAGAGAAGGGTCAAAAAGGGAAACTCAGAAGGATAGAATGTTAATATGAAGCAGGTGTAGTCAATGCTGCTGCATTATGATAAGCTGGGGATAATGCTTTATTCATACACACCAAAACCGGTACAGGTAGTCAGTATAAATCTGCTGTTCTCCCCATGGCAAAAAATGTATGTTGGATTGGAGAGAATGTTGGAAGAATTCAATAAAATCTACACAATTTTTTTTTCATGTAGGCATTGCATCGCGATACTTACATGGCCGTGAACATTTTTAGATTCAGTAAGTGCTGCTGAGCGGCGTGCACGCATATGCAAACAGGCAAAATTCCATGGCATGAAAATCGCCTCATAAGCAGATGAATCCCATGCAAATGAGGCAGGCTGGGAAGTTCAACAAGCAGAAAGGCAGCTGTTCAGACCCCGTGTCAGTGTCCATAGTGTGGACTCTAGACAGACAAAAGGGGATGTAAAAGTGCAGAAATGTGGACATAAATCCCCTGAAAATGTTATACTACATATACATATGAGGAAAATTATTATTGTGGATGTCAGAAAGAGTAAGGGAATAAGTGAAATTAATAATTTTTTTTTTAATAATCTTGGCATGTTTGCACTACGCACTGTAGTGTGCAAACATGCTTAATAGAAAAATAAAAACAAAAATAGGAAAAAAAAGGATTTAATAACATTTGACAGAAATGTATTATAGGATCTTGCGTCAGGTCCATACAATGATGCATTGCTGCTGTTGCTAGTAAGGGCATAGGGCTATGAAGCGTGTGGTTCCCATGCTGTCAGCATGGATATGCATGCAAATGAAGTGAATTTACTGAAGAGCAAAAAGGATAAATTGTGCCCGCATATCCCCTTCGTCTAGGCTGTTAGACCATGTTGATGTTTACACAGGATGTGGCTGAAGTAGGGGGGGGTGTGTCCTGTCACCTTCAAGGTTCTTTTAAGCTCAGGTGCATGTGTTTGTGTGGTGTGATGCATCGCTGAGCATGTTCACGTGGAAGGACTACCCAGGCGGCAGTGATGACGTAGGCAGCAAGTCATTAAAACCAGATGTTTTCAACTGTTAAATTTGACTGTTGTATAAGCTATGCTGCACAGTGAGCTGCATAGCTTAACTGGAACACACATAGCACCACATTGTGCATTAAAATAGGGCCATTAAATGATGTTAATTCTATTGTAGGCAGGTGAAAAGTATCATAGTTAGTCAATCACACAATCTGGACCTAGAGCAGAGCAGTATAAAGTATGCCTACACCCCATACCTCTCAACTGTACATATTTTTGCAGAATGTCCAGATTTTAGCCTCATATTTTTGGTCGATTTTTCATAAAATTGTGGTTTTCTGGCAAATTAGTAACAAATCATTAAAGGCTGAAGTTAGAAAATAATGACAGACATTTGAGTTTCAGACTTCATACTTTCCAGCACATTTATGCTAATGCAAAACCTGTTATTCTATTAACTTTCTAAGTTTGTAAGAACAATATTTAAAATTTGTCCCTATTTTTGGGCCATTGTCCCACTTTTATTTATAGCTTTGTCCAGATTTCTTGCTCTGTGAGGTTGACAGGTATGATACACCCTACATTCTTATTTTCCCCCAGTACTCTGGACCTTTGGAGAACAGACTTGAGAATTTTAACTGAGAT
Source organism: Protopterus annectens (assembly GCF_019279795.1). NCBI lineage: Eukaryota > Metazoa > Chordata > Ceratodontiformes > Protopteridae > Protopterus > Protopterus annectens. The sequence goes on from NC_056735.1 coordinate 210,132,723, forward strand.
AATGCTAGGGGCTGTTGCAGGTCTGTTACATCTGTGTACTAGATGCTGAAGTCAGTGCTGCTGGTGCTGTTGGTGGTGCTGCTGACAACAGGCTTAGGCTGAGAAGGAGAAGAGTGTTCAGGCCCAGGGTAACCTTCCAGGAGCTACATGAGCTGGAAATTGTAGAGCACTACAGGGTGGACAGGGACTTACTACAAGAACTCACTGAGTTCTGATGCCCTCAACTCAGACCCAGAGTCAACAGAGGGGAACCCATCCCAGTGGAAACAAAGGTATAGGTGTAGGGCATAGGCTACTAGTTACAGGCACTTTCCAAAGACCAACTGGGGACATGATGGGGTCTCACAGGCATCTACATCTAGGATACTCCATCAGCTCCTGGATGCCATGCTACCACATGCCAGTAAGCACATATCTTTTCCCCTGACCGCTGAGGTGAGGGCCATCAATATACAACACTTCTACCATGTAGCACACTACCCTGAAATACTTGGTGCCATAGATTGTACTCATGTACACATCAAGGCACCAAATGGTGAGGAGGGTAGAATCTATGTCAACCACAAGGGGTACAACTCCATCAACTACCAGGTCATGTGCAATGCCCAGGGGATTATCCTGAATGTGTGTGCTGGCAGCCCTGGCAGTTATCCCATATCTGGCACACATCACAGCTGTACCAGATGTTTGCTAGTAGGGCCATCTCACATGGCCATTTATTTGGGGAGTCTGGCTATGCCCTGGAACTGTGGATGATGACCCCCATCAGAAAGGCACACACACCCATGGAAGAATGCCATAATGAGACACACCCACAAACTAGGAGCATCATAGAGCATGTGCTTGGGCTTCTGAACTCACAGTTCTGGTCCCTAGATGTATCTGGTGGAGCCCCGCAGTACTCTCCAGATACATTTGCACAAATATTCACAGTATGTGCTATGCTACACAATCTGGTCCTGTGGAAACAGCTACAGGAGGACCAGCAAAGGGAAGGGATACACAGTCCCACACCAGTGCCTAGGTCACCACAGTCACAGGAGGACTTGGAGGAGGAACTCCCTGCTCATGTCCCTGTAGGCAGATGTAGGCATTCTCAGTACACCCTGGCCTTAGCTAAGAGACAATGCATAGCACATTCACTGACAACCTAGGGACCTAGGGATTGACACCTTATTCTACTCACATACATATTTTAAAATTAATGCCAGGCAACCCCCACAACCTGTACATATCCATGTTTTGGCTGTGCACTGCTTGTATCAGACAGAGTCAGTCCTGAACTACAGTTCTGTCAACTGCTGCATTCATAAGTTAAGTATCTAAACTACACAGTACTTGTAAGGATTATTATGATATAGTGGGCTATTTGGACAGAAGTAACATCCACATGGGACTACAGAATCCCATTTCCACTATCATGTGTCCTTTAATATTCACTAGGCTTCATGCATGTAATATTCAGTGCATCAGTCAGGGAAGATGTTATACAGTGGAGTTACATGATTTTGGACTACTGTGTATCCCAGCAGAACATGCGGTGTTGTTCCCCCACTCCCAACACAGCAGTGTTCCCTTATAACTCTTTAACTGTAACTCATCAATGGTATATCAGCAGTCCAGGCAGTCTCATGGTAGTAACATAGAAATTCCTCATACATTCTTGTCTTACTAAACACAGGAATAACTCTATACATATTTATGCTGTTGATTATGTGATGAATGACCCCTCTCTGTCACATCTTATGTGGTTCAGTAGACTAGGGAAGTTAGCAGGTGTGATGTTGTTAATGGCTCTAATCTAAAAGTATCCACTTCTTTTGTATGTGAGGTATCAATATGTTGTGTTTTACAGACTGTCATTCTGTGTGTGGTAAAATATTATTAACCTCTGTCACATATTAATTACATCAGACAGCTGTAGAATGTTGTAGACAATGTGAGTGAAGTGCAGCACTGCAGAAACAGGGGCAGATGTCATTGTTTGTAACACACAAAATCCCAGACTGGAGTACAGGTAGGTGTGGGCTGGAGTCAGTTTATAGGTAGAGAGAATCCCACTGGGCATGCTCATACACTTAAACAGGAATTCTGTTGCTCCTTGCTCAAAATGACTTGTTATATATAGATATGACAGTATATACATACTTATAGGTATACATACCTATCTGTCACTATCTCTCTTTCCCATAGATAGTATATATATCTCTATGTATGTACAAATATATATATATATATATATATATATATATATATATATATATATATATATATATATATATATATATATATATATATATATATATATATATGTATATATGTATAGAGGTTCACTTTATAATCTCGAAATACTGAAATCCCGAATTACAGTATTTTGAAAACATAAAGTCATACGTCCCAAATCGCAAAACTACAAAATCACGAACAGATACACACCATACACCATACAACACATTCATCATCCAACTAACACCACAACAAACAAAACACACACAAACTGAAAAACACAAACAAACCTACACTACATATAAGCAGGGGGGTAAGCCCCCCTGCACCTGGCTGCACCCCCCACACCCCGAACTTGTATATACTAACTCCGAGATCGCACAAAGAAACACAGAAAGGAAACTCACACCCACACATTCTACAGTCCCTCACACACACACACACACACACACACAAACATCATACATATACAAACACCAACACATCCAACACTTACACACCCATACTTTCACCTGCCTACCCTAACCCACATGTACAACTGACAAACACATTCACACACACTCAAACTCCCACACAAAACACTCACCTTAAATTACACCTAAATCCACACACAACATCAGACACCATCCACTCACAACACCGAACGTAACGTACCCTAAAGCCATAACCATGAATATGAGATATTCGGATCCGCGATTATGCACTTTTGCAATTTTAAAGGTTCGACTTTATAATTTTGGGATATTGAAATTCAGGATTTCAGTATTTTGAAATTATAAAGTGAACCCATGTATGTATATATATATATATATATATATATATATATATATATATATATATATATATATATATATATATATATATATATATATATATATATATATATATATATATATATATATCTGTCTCTAAACTGGTTACAAGTGGTGTTCCCCAGGGCTCGGTCTTGGGACCCCTACTGTTCAGCATATACTTCTCAGAGGTACAGACAAGCACAGGAGGACTATGGCTGACCAAGTTCGCAGACGCCTGTAAACTAGGGGCTATAATTGACTCTCTGGCTGACAGAGACATCCTCCAAAAGGGTCTCACTGAGACGGATACCTGGTGTCAAAATCATGGCCTCAAGCTAAATGCCAAAAAGTGCATAGTCATCCCCTTTGAAAAAAACAAATTACCCACAAACTACCACATAGGTGGCAGTCCTTTAAATACAGAAGACGTAATAGGGGATCTGGGGACCCAAGTAGATAGTAATCTCACCTTTGATAATCACATTGCCAAAGTGGTTAGAAAATCATTCTACGTGGCCCACCTAATCACAAAAGGGTTTGCATCCAGATCAAAAGAGGTCATTGTGCCCCTCTACTCATCACTCATCAGACCCATCTTAGAGTACAATGCCCCATTTGGGGTGTACCTTACAAGACACCTGCAACAGCTGGAAAGACCACAGAAGTACCTCACCAAGAGGATTAATGGCCTCAAACAGATGCCCTATTCAGCTCGACTGAAGACACTCCAGTAGTACTCGGTTGCATACCGCCTACTCAGAGGTGATCTCTGCCTGACATACAAGGCCATGTCCAACCCAGAATTGATGGACATGCTCCACCTAAAGAAAACCTTATCCCCCTCAAGCCACACATTCTAGTGATCTATACCTTACCACAACAATAAATAGGACGTGTTGGAGGGATAGATTCCTGTTCCAGAGGCTTCCCATGCTTTGGAACAAGATCCCAATCTACATTATGCAGAGCTCCTCGCTAACACTCTTCAAAAGAAACCTTGACGAGTGGATGGGAAACAGAAAGTTTACCTCGGGGATCACTTCAGTGGCTCTGCTGGACAGAGGCACAGGGAACTAATCTAAGGGGATGGCGAAAGCCAACACATTTTGGCTAGGCTTATAAATGCCTTCAGGCAGATAGCCTAGTACCCAGCTATGAACCTATGAGGCTATATATATATATATATATGTATATATATATATATATATATATATATATATATATATATATATATATATATATATATATATATATATATACATATATATATATATATATAGATATACACACACACACACACACACACACACACACACACACACACACACACACACACACACACACACACACAGACATATATATATATCTATATATATATATATATATATATATATATATATATATATATATATATATATATATATATATATAGGTCCCCTTCACATGGTCATTTCAAAAAGTTGAAGACCATATGGCCGAGACCATTTGATCAACTTTCGAAATGTTGACCATGCGGAACCAGCATCTACATACAGGGCGGAATGGAAAGATTTCCGTCTTCCACACTGTAGTGTGATCTCAGAGTTGGTATAGTTAAGTTCGGGGGTGTGTGGGGGTGGAGTACCCCCACGGGGTGGTGCAGGGGGGCTTGCACCCCTGCTAGCAGTGTGAAGGTAAGTGATTGTTGTGTTTTTTTTTTTTTTTATCTGGTCAATATTTCGAAAGTCAATCATATGGTCTTGTCCATGTGGTCTTCGATTTTCTGAAATGTCTGCCATGTAAAGTAGACCTATATATATGTATATATAACATATATATATATATATATATATATATATATATATATATATATATATATATATATATATATATATATATATATATATATATATATACATATATATATATATATATATATATATATATATATATATATATATATATATATATATATATATATATATATATAAAACATACATCACTGTCTCTCCCCATATATCTGCATAACGCACATATATATATATATATATATATATATATATATATATATATATATATATATATATATATATATCATACACATAGAGCTACATTTATATATACATCCCTATTATATACATACATATGCGTGTGGATGTCTGTATTGTTATACATACCATGATAATGGTGAGTAAAGCTGCAGTATGACACATATATAATGTTATTCAAATGATCCAAAGTAAGGGCTCGGTAGTAGATAATGCACTTACTTACAGACCCCTGTGCCTGCTGGATGTCACCACACATACGCCAACAGGTGAACAGGTGGTGTAATGTATAATTTTGTCAATGCATGACTTGACAGGGCACATTGTTCCTGCCCATAGACTTGCCCATCTAAATGCAAACAGCCACCTATGGCCAAAAAGGCACCCGTAGCCACATAGCTAGGATAAAAAACAGTAATCTGACTGCTAGGCTACTTGAGCAGATAATAGTAGGAAGCAAAATCATTTTGTAAGCCACAGATGCTGTTCAGCACAAGTCTAGTTTATGTAATCCACAAGTAGCTTGCCTGCAGTCTTGTATGAAACAGTCTTAAGATGTGATGCATGTGATAAATGCTGTGATCTATAGTGTGTAAGATGTAGATAGGTAGGGGTTCTAATCTCCCTCCAGGCCCCTTGGTGGGTGTGCATGCATCTCTTTCCAAAACAACTGAAAATCCCTTATTGACTAATAAACTGCAATGGTGCTGCACTTTTTTGGCCCTGTAAGTTGATGCCGACCTCCAAACTGTCCTCTTTTACAAAGTCTGCTGATGTCATCTACCTTAAGACTACCAACTGCTATTCTAACATCAGACTTAAGCTGTGGTGTGTGTGATAAAAGCTGTGATCTCTGATATGTAAGACTAGATAGGTAGGGGTTCTAGTCTCTCTCCAGACCTCTTCGTATGTGTGTGTACAACTCCCTGCAAGACAACTGAGAGTCCCTCATTGACTAACAAACTGCAATGGTGCTGCACGTTTTGGCCCTGTAAGTTGTTGCCAGCCTCTAAACTGTCCTCTTCTACAAGGGCTGCTGATGTCATCCACCTTAAGACTGCCACCTTTTTAAGGCGGTGTTCCAAATAACAAATTACCACCATAACAGCTACAAACAATTGCGATCTGAGGGTCATGCTGCTCAATGCTAGTAGTATAAATCTCAAAATGCACTCGCTCAAAGCACTCCTTAAAATGGAGAACATTGACATTTGTGCTGTAACAGAGACCTGGTTCAAGGCAGCAGTAAGCACCCCTGCACTACCAGGCTATAACTCATTCCACACCTTTCAGCCTCAGAACTTGGACTGAAGCTCCAAAGGTGGTGGTGTTTCCATATTCATAGAGGATGCGCACACCTCCAGACTGGTAGCCCAACATAACACATCAGAGATACTTCAGGTGCAGCTAATATTGCATAAGACAGTGATTCAGGTCATAGCCTGTTATAGGTCCCCAACCATGCCCCAAGACTCACACTCCACATTCCTAAGCACCCTGGAGAATATTAGGGTCGAACCTAACACTCTCTTACTAGGCGACTTCAACTACCCCTCCATTAACTTGGAAAACTACTCATGTACCAGTACACTTGCCCAACATTTCCTGGAGTTCATTAATTCCAATTCCCTGGACCAGCTCGTTCTTACCCCACTAGGGGTAGCAACATCCTTGACCTGGTCATTACTAACATGGAGGGCCATTGCTCTACACTAATAGTCAGCTCCTCCCTGGTTAGATCCGACCATAAACTAATCACCTCCATAAAAAACTTCTCCAAAGCTAACTTTGGGTTCTTAAAAACAGAGGTGGCTAACTTCACCCATGCAAATGGTGAATAGTTGCATGACCGCTGAATCACTATTGCACTATACGAACATGTACACAAATGCATGGATCTCACCATACCCAATAGAACCAAGATGCTCTCCTCCAAAAAAAGGAATCCAGTCTGGTAGTCCCCTGCCATAAACAAATTCTACAACAGAAGGAGGAAACTGATGCAGAATAAGGTGAAGAATAAGGTGAATTCCCAAGACTGGAAAAACTCCCTCATCAGCCGCAACAAAAAGTTGTGATCCCTCATCAAATCCTCTAAAGCTAGCTATGAAAACAGAATTGCAGCAGATAGTAAAGACAAACACAAGGCCTTCTATAGTTAAGTAAAGAATCTCCACAGCAATACCCAGATTTGCACCTAGATACTGCACAATGGTACCTCCTATACCGAGTCAACAGATATTGCTAGTATACTGGCTGACAGATTCAGTGCCAACTTTACCCCCCAAAGGACCAATCACAATACCAGTAGATTGCCAGGGACCCAGTATTACTGCTGCACAGGTTAAAACAGCACTGTCTAAGGCCAAGAATACAGCTTCTTTGGGACCTGACAATATGCTGTGTGTTCTATATGAACTACAGAGTGAACTGGCACCTCACCTGTGTGCCCTGTTCAATCACAGCCTCACCTCAGGCTTTGTCCCTACTTAATAGTGCATGGCTACAGTCATCCCTCTCCACAAAGGAGGAGCAACTACAGACCCTGGGAACTATTGCCCCATTAGCCTGACAAGTCTGATATGCAAAGCTATGGAATGCATCATCATGGACCTAATAAACAAGGGCATCAGAAACCTACAAACTCTGGATCACACACAGTTTGGTTTTTTGAAGGGTAGATCATGCCTGCTCAACTTGGTTGACTTCTTTGAGTCAGTCACCAGAGCTATGGATGCTAAGCTAGGCATCAACCCGTATATCAATAGGTGGATTGCAAACTGGCTCACAGAGAGAACCCACAGTGTGAAAGTAGCTGACTCCAAGTCAGACCACAAACTAGTCATGAGTGGAGTCCCACAGGGTTCGGTCCTGGGTCCTCTCCTGTTTGGTATCTACTTTTTTGAAGTCCAGGCCAGCACAAAGGGACTCGGGCTGACATGTTCTCAGACGATTGCAAGTTGGGAGCTATTATTAACTCCCTAAGTGATGTTGACATCCTACTGAATGGCCTCACTGAGACCAACGACTGGTGTCAGAACTATGGCCTTAAGCTCAATGCCAAAAAATGTGTTGTCATCCCCTTTGGGAAAAACCTGGTTCCTTTGAATTAGCACATTGATGTTAGTCCACTGAACACAAAAGGCATTATAAGAGATCTGGGAACACATGTTGACAGCAATCTCTCTTTTGATCACAACATTGCCACTGTGGTCAGAAAGTTCTTCTATGTGGCACATCTCATTATTAAGGGTTTTGCATCCAGGAAGAAAGAGGTCATTGCCTCCCTCTACTCCTCCCTCATTAGGCCAATCATCGAGTACAATGCCCCATTTGGCATGTACCTCACTAGACACCTGCAGCAACTGGAGAGGCAGCAAAAGTACCTCACAAAGAGGATCTTAGGCCTTAAACACTTGTCCTATATGGACAGACTCAATAAACTCCAACTGTTTTCTGTCTCATATCGCCTACTTAGAGGCGATCTCTACTTGACTTACAAAGCCATGTCTGATCCTGCTCTGTTAAAAATGCTACATCTAAAGAAATCCCAATACCTCCACACCACACGCTACAGAGACCTCATCCTCATTACCACAATTAACAGAACATGCTGGAGGGACAGGTTTATAATCCAGAGACTGCCCAAGCTATGAAATAGACTTCCCATACATGTCAGGCAGAGAACCTCGCTGACCCTCTTCAAGAGAAATCTTGATAAGTGGATGGGAAACAGAAAGTTCACCCTGGGGATAACTGCAGTGGCTCTACTCAACAGAGGCACTGGGAACTAAGGTCGGGTGGCACTATGCCAGGGTAATCCTATGGCTCGGCTTGTAAAGGCCTAGTGCACACCTATGAATCTATGAACCAACTGCCAATTTAAGGACATACTTAAGCTGTGGTGCATGTGATAAATATGGTGATCTATAGTGTGGAAGACTAGATGGAAAGGAGTTCTAATCTCACTTCTGGCAACTTGGTGTGTGTGTATCTCCATGTAACATGAATATGGTCTTCATTTTGGTTGTAGCTGGTCATTGGGGCCTCCAAATGCCTGATCATAACAAGTCCTGCTGATATCATTTTTTACCCTTATTTATATGATCAACACATATTGCCCCATCCACGAGGGACACAGACAGAAGCCCAGTGGTGAAATGAAGGTCACCCAGCCAATCATACAGATGGGATCTGATGAGGCCCAATAAGGTGCTCTGTTTGCCATTAGGCAGGATTCTGTTTCAAAGGCATGTTAAAGTCTGCTATATAGATCTCTTCTATCAGCATATATTAGTAATGTCACACACCAGGTTAATGTCCTTACAGTGAATAATCCATGTGCCATGTCACCTACAGATATGCAGCATTTCCAATCAAGAAGGGTTACACATTGCCCCATATGGAAGGCAGAGATCACGTCTGAGTAGTCTATATGCCACAGGCAACAATGACAGTGATTTCAGATGATCCCCATTGAACAGATACTGAAGATGTGAAGTTCCCTTGTAAGGGACCATTGTATCTTATGCAATTGCCAGTAGTGCTTGGAAAGGTACATTACCAAATGGCCATTGCACTCAAATATTGGCATGCTGAGGGAAGAGTACATGGAGGTTATGAGTATGTCAATTTCAGGTGACTGTGCCTTCAGTTATAACATATGATTCCTGACATACCACTGGGGAGGCAAGGTAATCTCAGGTACATGAGGTGTAAACCTCTGTGGCCAGGTATGTGTACCCAGGTCTATCACCCCTGAGTAATTCCATCAGATATTGCTACTGATGTGCTTCATACCAGAAACAAAGGTGTTACCAATGGAAATTATACTGCATATATATTTGCATGGAGTTTATGGCCATTGGTATGTCAACTGGTATTTGTTCATCAATACCCTCTTTTAGGATATTGACATAACTCACAAATTGTATGACCACTCACAGTTTGCAGGCATCAACCAACGCTGTCAGCCATAGACATTCAGTTTTCACTTGTATTGTGGTTAAATGGATTCCAAGCTCCAGAAGACCCATGACTGAGCCCGTTGAACACTATTACTTATAGATCAGCTATTGGAGGCAGATTCCCCTATTTTGAGTATGTGTTCCATCAGTGAGCCACTTAGTGACCCCTATAATGATATTACCATGGATGCCAAGTGGGTGCTTTTGTCAATGATGCCTGAGTGAGGGATAGAGTCATATGGGTTGGCTAAGTTCAGGGGATTGTATCCCTGATGTCCTCTCACCCAGGTTCTTGGTGACTGCCTTGGACATGTCCACCAGGTTTAACAGCCATGATCTTCCTGTCAGAAATCCAAACTGTGTACACACAACTGTTTGTAGATTGCATATATGTTTGCTAATCAGCTCCCTGATGATTTATCCCATGGGCATACAGATATGGCTACTCAGGCAAATAGATCTGTAGTTCAGGTGGTCGGTGGATGCACCATCTCTGTGCAAGGGGATAACAGTTGTCAGCTGGGATTCAGCCAGTGGTTACAGTATGATTGCAAGGAGTTCCCGATGGTGTTAGCAATCCTTGTTGGATCCCATGTAGGATGCAGCTTGGGATGTTAACTTGTACAATAGATGCTGTGTAACCCCCATAGAGTGGCTGATTATGACTTGCTCTGTAGCTATAGAAGGTATGGGACAGGCTGTAGAAATGTCATGTGGCACATGTAGGGGGGACAGAGGATTGAAGTTGACTCAGAACCTGAGGGATAACAGGTTAGCTATGAGTACAGACCCATTATATGTGGTATTACTGAGTACGAGTTCCCCGACAATCTGGACCTTTCCTGTGAGGTAAAATATGTAACTAAAATATGCAATATGGTTCTGCTTAGTGGGTGAGGCTAATTTTGTCACATACAGTTTCTGCAGGACGTCACAACAACACTATGTGCTTGTTTTAGCTGAGGAGGGTGTGCCTCCATTTTAGGGGGCCACCCTCATCCCAACTGTCACACAGCAATGTCCACCTCTTTTTGCACTGCCCACTAATGGCAGTATGTCCACCAGGCAGGTTTGCTGTGCCATGAGGAGCTCATTTTCCTCCTCTCAGGTACAGCTGAGTCTATGCAGATGTACCACTGCTTACATGAAGCAAGGGTGTAGAGCTTGTCCCATCTGAGGGGGGAGATGCAGTCAAGCTATGTAAACTATCCCATAGGAGGTAATAAATTGCTTTGTTGAAGTATATTTCTGTATTTTTTGCAAGGGGGGGTTAGGTCTGATACTTAGTTTTAATGAGATTGATCTGTGGTCAGATCTCACCAGGGAGGACCTCACAGTGGGGGGCTGCAATGGTCACCCATATTGGTAAACACATGATGCACTATGTTGGCTCCCCTTTTTGGTCCAGGGCATTCTATTTAAGGACGTGGACTAACCTTTGGGCAAATGAGCTTCCCATACCATGGTGCACAGATATATCTTGATAGACACAAGTGCATTCAAATAAGCACAACGGGTGTCTGAGTTCATGGAGCTGCTTCTGTAGCTAGCAGTGGCTTGATTAGGTGCCCTTCCAGCAGTGAATAGCACCTGCAGTGTGTCTGGGAAATCACAGTGTTTCACCAAATCTGGATGTTTATCTGTCCTTAAAGAATATGTATACACCACCTGTATTATCTTGCACAATGTCAGTTTGAGATCTAAACACGTGGAAGGACGTGTAGTCTGGTAGGGCTGTGGTGCTGTCCACAGCCTTGAACCAGGTGTCTTTGACTGCACAAATGTATGCATTTTCCAAGGTGGGGGCATGTTCCACAGAGTGGGATTTAGTGTTGCCATTCCCAGCATGTAGCAGCATAACCGTGATGTATGAAGATGGCAGTCTCATTGGAAAGTTTTCCCTCCAGACAGTGCCTATAAGATGCATTGCAGGGATGTTAACAGCCTTTGCCAGTACTCAACATCCCAGGAGTGAGAGATGAAGACTATCTCTGACAAAGCATTGATGTCTGTTGAGCAAGTCATCCCAGGCAGACATGTAGTGGATCCCCTTACAATGACACCACATGCTAAGGAAATTATTAATGTCCATCATTTTCCATGTGTATTAAACCATCATCCTAGGTGAGAGTCAAATGCAGCTGAAAGCTATGGGCATACCTATGAGAGACACAGAGTGTCTAAGCTCAGTTATATGTCTGCATACAGTCCTGTGACGTAGGTCCCTTGTAGTATACACCTGCAGGACCTATTATGTCATCATTATGTTACCTGATATTCATTGAGTTGTGGCAATGTGTGGTATGGCGTATCATGTCAGTATTATGCAAAAACAAAAGCCAGCACCATATGAGTAAGGCAAACCTTCTTTATTGTGGCAACACCATACAAAATCAGACCGGTTTTGGCACCTTTGCCTTCTTCAGTGATACCAGTCTGATTTTGTATGGTGTTGCCACAATAAAGAAGTTTTGCCTTACTCATATGGTGCTGGCTTTTATTTTTGTGTAATACTGAGGAGTTTTGGCCTTTGCACCAGCCTTATTTGCAGGGGTGTGTTCTTGTATCATGTCAACCCACAGAAAGCTGACTGTGACCTTTCCCATATATAGCCTAGTGATACAGACATCAATGTTTCAGGTGATGTAATCACCTATGAATAATAGGTTTGATTTTGTGTTTTGCCTCAAGTGTTTGACTGGTGAGACCGTGGTGAAGGAACTATTCTGTGTAGTGTGCTCTCCAGAGGTATGATTATGTGTACTGAGCTTGAATATGGTTTTCTGAGGTGTCTGTTGTTTGGGAATGTGTCTGGTAAGGAGCTCCGCACATGCAGGTGTATATTGTGTGGGTGTGGGTGAAGCAGGAGGTGAGCTGTGCATGTTGGCAAAATGCTCATTGCCATATGTACTGACTGTTGTTTGAGACACCATGAAATCAAGGTTTAAAATACAGTCACATCTGTCACACACTGTGTTTGTGTGCCATAGGAGTAGAGGGGTGGGGACACTTTCCACATCTCATCAGAATTCATTGATAGTGCCATTAGCAATAAGTCATGCTTGTGCGCAAATCACAGCACATCATCATTAAGCAGTGTCATGACAGATGGTGAAATGTAACATGTCACCTTTATGTATGTCCCCTAAGGTAACACAGCACCTGACAGTGAGCTATACAATGCTTTGACAGCCATGTGGCCCTTAGACTGACCATAATCCTGTTATAAGGCTTGGTTGCAATACCATACCTACAAATGTGACACTGTGCAAGCCTTCAAAATTGGGGTGGACAGCCTGAAACACAGTGTTTTAGATACTCCTTCCAGTGAAGATGTGGATGCCCGTGCATGCACAGAGGAGTTGTTCAACTTTGCTGACATTACATTGGTCTTGCAAGCGCACAGTGCCTCTCAAGCAACAAGACAGCAAACTAGTTGTTATGTGACATGCTGTGGGAACACAGACATGTGTTCTGTGTACATAACTGTACAGTATGACATACTTAGGACATGTGGTAGGTGGACAAAGTTTGGCCAAAGGTGGTCAGTCCTTTGAAGTAGGCCTCAGAGCCATGTCATGCAGATCTCCACCATTAATCTGTTGAAGGGCAGGATGCATGAATTGCTGTGAAATTGTCACCTAACATGGATCACAGTTACTGTGCTGCTTGTTTCAGCAAGCTTGGACATCTATGTCACTGGACATTGCACATTATATTGTGGCACTGCAGATGTTCTCCTAGTTACCATCTGGTCAGTTCTCTAGTGATATACCACCAACCCTGGAACAGAAGGCATGATACATGCAAATGCCAACTGATTGCTCAGGTTGCTAATCAAGGAATCTACCTGGAGAAGGGTATGTGAAGCCTACAGAGCCTTTCATGATGTGGGACAACTCTGTGGATGAAAAAACAAGATGTATCCTGCTTCTCATTATGAGCTTCATAGTAATGCTTTGCGTGTGATGACAAAAAAAGCATTGAAGCATGGTATCCAAGGAGAAAGTGGTTGTGGTGTGACCAGCATTAGTAGTTGTCAGGGAGCAGCAATTCAGGGGAATTCCCTGCTTTCCGCATTCTTCACAAGGTAATTGTGTCTTTTCAGTATACACCACTTGAGTATTGTCTAACTGTAGAATACCTGTGTAAAACCTCCTGACTTACCTTCACAGGGTATACATATTACCCTTCCCTCCATTGTTTGTCTGTGCTTTGTACAGACACCTTGGATTACTATTTTCTTGGAATATTATGGAAGTAACTGCAATACCTAGTTGCACAGAGGACAACTAGCATGCAGTGCCAAGCAGTATCCCCAAATCTCCCAGTCATCTGATATGTAAAGCCATGAAAGGAGTTATCATGGAAATGATCAGCAACAATGTTGTACAACTATCAACAGTGGACCAAACACAGTTTGCATTGCTCAATGGCAGATAATGCCTACCCTTACCAGTGGACCTCATTGAGTGTTCAACTATGCAATGAATGAGGGAAATATGACTTACTCCACCTACCATGATCTGACAAGGTGTTTGAAAATATTAGGCCATCAGACATTGCAGTAGTATATCAGCTTGTGGATAGCCAAGTGTCTGATAGTCATAATCTGGGAAGATAGCATGGGGTAGTCCAACGCTACAATGAGGCCAGTCACCAGTGGACTTCCCTAAGACATCATTAATGAAGTACCCCTTCTAGCCATTCCTGTCTCTGCAATCATGGCCACTGTCAGTGACATCTGGCTAACTACATTAGCAGGTGTTTGCAGATTAGGAGCTGTCACTGAATCCTACACAGAACCAACAGTTATCCAGGATGGCGTAAGAAACAGATTCAGTTGTTGTCAGAGCCACTGACAAATATTAAATGCCAAAGACTGCACACTCACTACTATCAATTTTGGAAGGCATCCACCCCTGGAAAATATAGTAGTGTCCACACACTGCACACAGTTGAGCCATTACTCAGGGACTTATGGACACAGAGAGTAATGTAGCCTTTGACTTTCACTGGTTGGTAAGATGTGGGAATTTATTCAATATTGTACAACCTGTACAGAAAGGGGTGGCATGCAAATCTCAGACTGTCATTGTTACACTGTATTTGGCTCTCATCACACCTATCATTGTCACTACACAAGCATATCTTAAAAGTGTAGCAGCCACACAGGTTCCATAGTAAACCAATACACATTGTAGATAACATGTCCTATGCAGTCCGTACCAAAACTGTACATGTGTAGTCTGTCTCCTACATGCTTTGGAAGGGATGTGTATGGCTGTCAATCAGGGAGGTGTCAGATCCCACTGTGTACCTGCCGCTTATCCAAGACAGGAGTAACACATGCATTACCTGTTTTATACACATACATCTTCACTGTGGTATAGATAGTACATGGTAGAGAGACAGGTATGTAGCCCGACACTACACCCTATATGTAACATGCTTCCCAGTCTGTGAAACACACTTCTGTTGTAATGCATATCATGTGCATGTTACACAATGGGATGCAGAGCAAGACAAACATAACTGGTGTAGGAGAAATGTCTGTAATGGACACAGGACATTTGTAGATGGGTCATATCCGTCACCACAGCTTGTAGATATGTTAGCTCCTGAAACCCAGAGTGACACATCAAGGGTAGCAGACCTGTTCACAGATTAGGGATGCATGAGTATGCTGAATGACACCATTGTTCTTGTTAGC
Source organism: Protopterus annectens (assembly GCF_019279795.1). Classification (NCBI taxonomy): domain Eukaryota; kingdom Metazoa; phylum Chordata; order Ceratodontiformes; family Protopteridae; genus Protopterus; species Protopterus annectens. The sequence continues at coordinate 210,148,450 of NC_056735.1, forward strand.
CTGTTATGCACATATGAACCTATAGAGCCATGCACTTATAGTGCTGTACCTTTCTGAAGACATATTTCTTCAGTGCTGACATTCCACCCAGTGCTGTGATGTTTATAGGTTTATTGCCACTGTGTATCCATAGCTGCCCTCCACAGACTCATGAAAATGGAACATAAACAGGTCTGTGACACACCTTTCATTGTGTAAGTATACAGCCATTACAACATCATACAACGAACGGTACACAAAATAATGTATTTATTTATTTATCATTTGTTAACCAGGAAAGTCTGACTTGGAACAAAGACAATTTTCAGCAGAGGCTCAGGGAGAAATGTTTGAAATGCATGTTTTTCTAAACATGGGAAGAAACTGAGGCACCCAGAGGAAACTCACACAAATGCAGGGAGGACATGCAGACTCCGCACAAAAAGCACCCCAGCCAAAAATCGAACCAGAGAACCTCAGGCTGTGAGGTGACAATGCTACTGCTGCACCACTGCACTGTCCATAATGTTCCTTATTCATTACAAATGTCAGCATATAATATTTTTCAGTGACCAGTACAAGTAGCATGGCAAAGACAACAGTGGATTACACAATTACATATTAATTTATATAGTCACTGTGCATCAGACACATAGCTTCATTTCTCTGCATTGATGACAAGGATGACAGGGATGTGGCACAGGTATCATCACTTGTACAGGGTGTTGTGTGGGGATGCAGGAGGTCTAGATTGCCCCAATAGGTTGAAAGCATATATGTGAGTCAGGAAGGAAGCAGGCAAGATGGACCAATGAAATGCGTCGTGTGTGTGTCTGTAGGTGACGTGGTTTTGACAGTGGTGTGTGAGTGTGTGCATGAACACAGTCAAGCTCAGTGCTAGCCCTACATGTGTGTATGTTGGACAGCTTTGAACCATGCATGGTAGAGCTGACAGTTCACCTTCTCAGCCCCCAAACATGGGAACTGGCTCTGCCAGGAGTTGCACTGGCACCTCCATGCCCAAGGTCGGAAACCATGCTAGTACCTGACAGTGACTGCTGCCTGCAGGGACCATTTCCTCCACAGGAATATCCAGGAAAATGAGCCCATGAACTGCCATGTCTTGGTGTGGACAGTACACTCCTCTCTGGAGCACTGGATGTACTGCCACTACGGGAGCGTGATTGTGCACAAACACATGTACTGTCAGCAGATGGAGTTGCTGACCTATGTCCATGAGTCCGACACTCAACTCCAACCAGACATTCCATCACAGTCAATGTGCTTTCCAAGACAAATATTCTGTGATCTGTCTCAGACCAATGTCTTTCCACCGCATCAGTGAACCGATCCTTGGTATAAGCAATGTGGTGGAGGCAGTCACAGATGTCAGACTGTGCTGCATCCATAACCCTGAGCATTCATTGGGAGTTCCTTTCAGAACATGCATGTACCTCCACGGGGGCCTGAAACATATGCTGAGTGACCTGTGATGAGACACCTGCATCAGATGGTGGAAGGACAATAGGCCTCCTATGAGCATCCCATCAATCTGCCTGTGTGGAACCTCACCAGCTCTTTGGCTACGGCCAGTGTTGACACTCACTGCAGCCATAGTTGCCACACTTTCCTGTTCAATGTCTCCACCCTCTGACTGTGCAATATCTGTGGCCTCTGGGGACTGGGTATGTGTAGGCATACTGACTGTGTGTGGTGATAATGAGGGCAGAAGAGGGATATAAACCTGTGGGAGAGATTCAGCCCCTAAAACCCCCACCTGTGACTCACCTTGGCCACCATCATCATCAGAGTATGAAGAAACACTAACATCAGGTTATGTAGGGGACAAAGACTAACCCCTCCCAGGTCACCTGTGATAAAAAATGGAAAAGTAGTACATTAATACCTGCACCATTCTGCTTTGCAGTACTATGTTGAAATATATGTAAAGCTGTATGCACTGTTGTCACTATTGTAGACCTGTTTAACCCCAACCTCATATAGTAGGATGCAAGGACATTACTTTTCCCACAAACATCTGTGGTTACTTGTAAATAAACAGCAATCTCATCAGCAACAATGAGGTACACTGTTGACATTCATGAAGACTCTGCACAATTGGCACATATTGCAATCTGTAATGTACTGACAATACTGTCACATCTACCAGTGTTATCACACCTAAAAGGCATAGGTATGACTCTAAAGTGTGTACAGTCAGAAAATATCTGTGTAGTTGGCAATCATGCCAACAGTACAGCAATCCAGCCTGAAGGCATGGGATGACACTTTAGAGAACACATTGCAGTAAATTTACATCTGTAACATAACAGTGTCATGCTTACCAGGAGCAGGATCAAGGCCTTATTTGATTCCTGATGGACCTGTGAAAAGGTGAGGGAGAGGTAATGTTAACATTCACTCTGTGTTGCATTATAAGAGGGTAATGCATCCATATATCTCACATTTACAGTAGCTACTTTGTTAATTGTTATGCTGGTCAAAATCTGAGCATGAGATTCAAACTCCAGTTAACCCCCCCAACAAAACAAACACCTGACACCCACGTAAAAGTATGTACACCCTGAAACACTGAATGCTACAGTATTCCAATGCTGATCAAACTAAGCCTACCTGCATGCTCCTTTGGTGTGGAAACTGTGGCACCCACATCCACAATATATGGTGTGATGGATGCCTGGGAGCTGTTGTGTGTTCCTAGGTTCACCAGGAATTCCTCAGTGGCTGAGAGTGGTTGTTCCACTGCAGGCCCTCCACGATCACTGGCCACATCTGCTGCTCTTCTGCATGCAGCATTTATCATATCTGTTGGACGGTGTCGAACCTGGTCATATGTCACATCATGGAAAAGGTCAGCCCACAATGCTGCCCGCTGTTCCCTGTTTTGCCTCCTCCTGGACAGTAGGAGTTCATGGTGTTGATTGAGGCCTTCCAGGATTATATTCTTCTCAGCATCCATAAAATGGGCATAGCATCTTGCATGCATGTTTCCTGAAAGACAACAAAATGGGAGTACATGTCAGGATCACATATGTAGAAGTACATTATGTAGAGATACAGCAAGAACAAAATGGCTAGCAGAATCCACTGCTTGATCACACATGTCATATTCCACAGTGTACAAACATACTAAGGGTGTGGATACAACTACGATACTATCAATAGTCAGCTATTCCTATTTGTGCCACAACAAATACTGCTATATGATCACACACCTATCACAGAAGTCCATTGTAGTGTGGCCCTAGGGGTAACCCCCGATAATATGTCAAAATAACAATGCCAAGCCAAAAGCAGTGTGCTATTACAACCAGTATAATATCTGTATAAAGAGACATTCCCAGGAGACCAATGTGCTACATTGACAACAAATATTCCACCCTTGATGTACTGTATGTCCTCTGTAGGTGTAACAAATCTGGGTATCAATGACATGTCATCACTACAGTTCTAAGAAAGGCTTAATGCTGTAATCCCCATTCCCCTTAAGTACATTCACATATATGAATCATGTTGTAAACAAAAATGTTACATACCTGATGGAATACAATACTCATCTGTTGATATGGGCAGATATATAAAGTTTTTGACAACACATTTACTACGTGAAGAAAGTCTCATACAGACTGGTTCTCTAAACAGCTGTTTGCCTTTTTAACATGGTTCTCATAACTGGGTGATTGGCTCTTAACCAATTTGTGGTTCTGAAATGTTAATTGCAGCCAACACAGTTGATTTGCAGTATAATCAGCCAATGATATGCAACCACTCAACAAGATATACAGCCTTCATGTAGATTAGAAGCCATTTCTGATATGTTGTGCTGGAAATTACTGGGGTCGAGATACTACATCATCACAGAGAGTATGTCTGTAGCAGATACTTTTTACATACAAATGCGTGTGCTGCAGGCTTCAGCTGATGCTAAAGACAAGAGGCATAGGTAGACAGTGTGAACAATTTGGAGGACAACAAGCTGTAAGTGTAAATGTGGGAGCTGTGGCAGCCTTGTTGTAGAGGCAGAGCCAGATTGAGGGTACCCATTCCACTGTAAATTCAGGCATGTGTTCAAGGTAAGTATGTTAGCCAAGGGTATCATTAATAGAGTGATGGGAAACATGTTGTGTCCTTGAGAAACATATGGGGTAAATATATCATTATGTCAACCATTTGGTCAACTGCCAGGCTATGTGTTACATTATGGTAGTCATTTGGAAAGTGTGTGCTGGCAGTCCTTGTTACTAGCAGGGCCTCCATATGTGTATGTTAGTTGTGTAGCTGTGCTAATCTGTAATATCATTATGAAATGATTGTGTGCTGCTCTCTGATATTAGTGGGCCTCATTTGCATTACCTAAGTTAAAATCCTCTGTGAATGCATATTAATGCATGACCTGACACTTTATGCACTTTACAGTGTTGCTATAGGGATATGTCAACTGAGTTTATATCTGTGGGCCTTTTACTTCCATCATTGAAAAGCAGACATTGCATTTGAAATGCACTGTGTAGATAAAGAGTGGATGACTCAGTCATTCATTGATGGCTTCACAATAATGTAATTTAAATGTTACACACCACTGTATTTTAACCCAGGACCATGTGTGGCAAAAATGATTGTTTGCAAAGCATTTAACAGACTGAACTACTGAGTCACTATTACAGTCACTGTTACAGCATGTGTATTTGTCAAGATATAAGTGCAAAAATCAAACAATTGAAAAGGAACTCCAGCGGCTATAGGCAGAATACTTTATACGTAAAAAAGTTTATTATAAAACTCCACACGTTTTTCGTCACTCTCTTAGAGTAACGTCTTCAGAATTAAAGACTAGTTACAAAGTAACAGTTTTAAAAGCCCGGCACACATCATCACATAATATTGTGGACCTATCAGCTCTACATCACATTTAAACACATACAACATTAAATATGTCAACTAAAGAACAATTTAAAAATGAACAATAATATAAAAACTAGTATAAAAATATGAGTGTCAACTAAAAAAGTAATAGTAATAATTATTAATGATTCAGATGCACTTCTTTTAACAAATTTAACCACCAATTCACATTCAGACAGGTACTATACGTAGCAAACGTATGTACAAAAGATCCCTACAGACCTTTGAAACCTTGTCCTAAATAGGAAAAGCAGGTGTGAAATGTTTCTTGTCATCTACTTAAACTTTTTAACTTTAGTAGGCAGGAAATATTACAATTTTCATTCAAACCTGGGTAAGAGAAAGCATCCAAGGCTAGTTGCCATTCTAGTTCGCATTTCTCAAGCAATAAACTACTAGGTCTTCCTCTAGTATCTGGCACTATCTGATCGATAGCTTGGAAATGAAATGTATGGCCATTGCTTAAAGATGAGTGCCTAGCTAAAGCATTTTCACTTTTGTTTTTGTCTATAGCATAAGTGTGCTCGTAAATCCTTTCACGAAACTTCCGGTCAGTTTTACCGACGTAAAACGCCAGACAGCTGTTACACTTTGCTATATATACTATTCCCTTGGAGTCACAATTCAGTTTATATTTAATAGAGTACTTGATGTTGTTACCCACTACAAATGAACTACCAATCCTAATGTGTTTACACATCCTACATGCCCCACATGTAAACATGCCAACAGGTCTCCCACTAGGTTTGATGGTCTTACCTTCTAGGAGGTTTTTCAAGTTAAACCCCCTTCTATAAACTATTTTAGGTAAATTACATAATCTATCGACTATTAGATTGTCCTTATACAAGAAAGTCCAGTTTTTATATAAAATCATCTTAACCTGTTCACTGTCATTGTTAAAAGTTGTAATGAAACTCATGTTATAAGTGGAGTTTTGGCCGATCTGACCATTACCATCTTGGACAGCTTTGCTGTCCAAAATAAAGGTACTGGTAGTTGTCTTTTGAATGGTAGTTTGATACATAATAATGTTATTGTAGTTGTCAGCTTCAAGAGACTCTAGTTGGGTAGTCTGGCCTACATCTATCCATATTAAAAGAGGTTTGAAATAACCATTGTTGCATTTATACTGAATTTCCTCAGTCAGAGAGTCTATTAAATTAGTTGGATAACCACATTTCTGAAATATATCTCTCAATAAGTGGCATTCAACTGTGAAATCACTGTCCAATGAACACATTCTTGTGGCCCTAATAAGTTGACTTTTCACTATTGATCTTTTTTGTGTGTATGGGTGGGCGCTTGTATAGTGCAATAAAAAAGTTACAATAAGTAGGTTTCCTAAAAGGTTTTGAAATCAGTCTTATTTACTGAGTCTTTGACTAACTTAACATCTAAGTAGTCAATACATTCAGTGTTAAAGTTGAATGTAAACTAAAAAAGCTCGTTGTTGAGTTAAAATAGTTCACTAGTTGAAACGCTTGGTTCTCGTCACCTCTGAAGATAATAAAGATGTCATCTAAGAATCTAGTGTAGTAAATTAAAGGAGTATTAATTTCAGGTTTATTAAATATAGACATCTTCTCCCAGTATGTCATAAAGAGATTTGCCAAGCTAGCCCCGCAAGGTGAACCCATGGCCACACCTTGCTTTTGCAAATAGTATTCACCATTAAACATAAAAAAGTTGTTTGTAAGAATAATGTCGATAAGTTCTGTAATCAAATCATTTTCCACTACTGGTGCATTTTTATCTTTCAGTATAAGGGCAATCCATTCTATAGCCTCCAAATGAGGGATAGAAGTATACAAGTCGACTACATCAATAGTCAAAAATTGTTCTCTTGATTATATTCTAGATCATTTAGCTTTTGTAAGAAAGACCATGAGTCTTTACATACTTGTGGTTCAAGTTTCAAGTACTTTTGTAGGATGGAATCGACTAATTTCACATAAGGGTAAGTTAAAGAGGCTCTGCCGTCAATGAGCGGCCTCATGGGTGGATTAAACTTGTCCTTGTGTATTTTAGGTATACCAAACATTACTGGTGTCCTAGGATACGACATGTTGATGTAATTATATGTGTCAAGGTCGATTTTTGCCACAGTGAGCAAGTCATTGAAGTAACCTTTAATGTGTGAATGTGCTACATTCATCTCATTCAATGATGACTTAGAATAAGCAATGTTATTCAAGACTAACTCAATTTTGTTACTGTAATCTATAATATCAAAAATTACCAAACCTCCTCCCTTGTCTGGCTTAACTATTTTGACCTGTAGGGAACTTAAAAGTTTTAGTGCTTGTGCTTGTTCATAACTAATGTTATTTTTCCTGTGCGTACCTACATTGTAACGTGCAAATGAATGTATTGTGTGCCTGATATCTAACTCACATACATTCTCAAATAGACTAAGCAGGGGGTGGAGTGGAGGGTTATACATACTTGCTATTCTAAGAGTACAATTTGAATCAAGTGAATTGCCCAAAAGGAGAGTTAAATTTAATTTCCTCACATAACACTTTAAATCAATTAGAGTTTTAGCAAGGCTCATATTCCTACTAGGGACAAAAGTGTTGCCTCTGGCCAGCAGTTCAATTAAAGCTGGCTCAATAGTAATAGAAGAAAAATTGTAAATCTAATAGTTGATAGATTAGGTAATTTATCTAAAATAGTTTATAGAAGGAGGTTTAACTTGAAAAACCTCCTAGAAAGTAAGACCATCAAACCTAGTGGGAGACCTGTTGGCATGTTTACATGTGGGGCATGTAGGATGTGTAAGCACATTAGGATTGGTAGTTCATTTGTAGTGGGTAACAACAGCAAGTACTCTATTAAATATAAACTGAATTGTGACTCCAAGGGAATAGTATATATAGCAAAGTGTAACAGCTGTCTGGCGTTTTACGTCGGTAAAACTGCCCGGAAGTTTTGTGAAAGGATTTACGAGCACACTTATGCTATAGACAAAAACAAAAGTGAAAATGCTTTAGCTAGGCACTCATCTTTAAGCAATGGCCATACATTTCATTTCCAAGCTATCGATCAGATAGTGTCAGATACTAGAGGAGGACCTAGTAGTTTATTGCTTGAGGAACGCAAACTAAAATGGCAACTAGCCTTGGACGCTTTCTCTTACCCAGGTTTGAATGAAAATTGTAATATTTCCTGCCTACTAAAGTTAAAAAGTTTAAGTAGATGACAAGAAACATTTCACACCTGCTTTTCCTATTTAGGACAAGGTTTCAAAGGTCTGTAGGGATCTTTTGTACATACGTTTGCTACATATAGTACCTGTCTGAATGTGAATTGGTGGTTAAATTTGTTAAAAGAAGTGCATCTGAATCATTAATAATTATTACTATCACTTTTTTATTTGACACTCATATTTTTTATACTAGTTTTTATATTATTGTTCATTTTTAAATTGTTCTTTAGTTGATATATTTAATGTTGTATGTGTTTAAATGTGATGTAGAGCTGATAGGTCCACAATATCATATGATGATGTGTGCCGGGCTTTTAAAACTGTTACTTTGTAACTAGTCTTTAATTCTGAAGAAGTTACTCTAAGAGAGTGACGAAAAACGTGTGGAGTTTTATAATAAACCTTTTTACGTTTAAAGTATTCTGCCTGTAGCCGCTGGAGTTCCTTTTCAATTGTTTGTTTTTTGCTGTTTTGCCTTTTCAGTTTTGAAGATATAAGTGCACACATACAGGCTGTGTCATACCTCCATTACATCCATTATTATGTGTCTGGATTTACAGGGATGTATTTTTCCACTAGAGTCCCAGTTGAACAAGTATTTTACCATTAATGTTTTAGCAGGTGTATTTCTAAATGTTGCTGATAAAAGTGCACATTTACCTTCTATTAGAGATTTCACTTACATCCATTATTCTGCGTCTGGGTTTCTAGTAGTATAGTCCTGTGCCAGACTTCAAGTTACACTCCCAGTTTTTCCATTACTCTTTCAGCAAGTTTGCACAACGCAGTGTGATGTGCAGCTGTGCTTAAACATGCTTAATGATGGTAACTTGCAATTACTATGTTTTGCCTAAACCACCTGTTTTAATTAACAGCTGTGTGACGTGGCAGGTTAATGCACTGGTCTGCGGGTGCAATGGTCTTGGGTTTGAAATAGGGTGTACATTTTGTATGTGTTTATTATCATTTCAGACACATATATCAATCTAGCTCCATTTAGCATTGCACAACTGTGTTTTAGTGGATCTTAGTAACACGCAAACAGGAATAGCCGATGACCATGTTTAAGTAGTACTTAGCATCGTGAGGCTTTTCCAAATTTACCAGTTTTGGTTTTGAATTAAACCACTCTTTAGGTCACCTCACATTTTCACAGCAATAAATGTAAAAAGGTATGACTGCTCAGGAATTGAACACGGGACCTTTTACACTTTACTACACTTTACTCAACCTCTTTAGCTACTTGGATAGTGAGAGAGCCATTATACCTTCATATGTACTACTAAGCCACCTGTTAGCATTGCTAAGCAACATGCTGTGCCGCACAAACTGCCATTCAAAAAATAAAAATAAAAAAGTAGACAACAATAAATCATTAATTACATCCAGTTTCTATTTTTAGATTTCTGGCAGGTGTCAGGTGTGTAGGTATAAACACAGCTTGGCACTGTTTCGCTCATTTCCTGGACAATCAACAACCATGGGATAGCCTCTACACTACTGCCTACCTGGATTCATTATCTATGTTACTATGATCTCCCTCGGCAGTGTACCATGATTAATAGGCATGGCATGCTCCCGAAGGGGAACCGTGGCCGTGTACATGGGTACATTCTGTGTATGCTCTACATGGAGCCTAGACTGATCTTATTGAATCCTGGGGTGTGTCTTGTGGCTTTAACATATTCCATAATCCTACCTTACAAGATATCTTAGGTATCACACTGTAGACCTCCATAGATTCCATACACACACACACACACACACACACACACACACACACACACACACACACACACACACACACACACACACACACACACACGCACACACACACAGCATCACTTGTTTATATCCCACAGGCCTCCACTTCAGGAGTTTTAATGTATTGCAGTGAAAAATCTAACTTAGCTGAATCTTTCTTGGAGATTTTATCCTTTAGTCTAGATCTTATTTTGGATATTTTTCGGGTACCTTAATAATTACGGGCATCAAGATTGGTATTAATCTCTGTGTATCCAATGTACAGCCAAAGAATCCACTTATGCTATAATAATAAGCTTAGGAAAAGGGGAATCAGGTCATCTCTATAGTTAGTAGGGTTTGGCTTTATTGGTCTGCATGCACCATTCAAGTCGATTATCCAAACTAATTGTGACCTAGGATAGTTCGGCTAATCAAATTGTTCGGATAATCAAACATATAATTGAACTGGGTAAAAAACTTCTAAAATCTTGTTTTTTTTCTGCATGCAAGAATACACTTTTCAACCATTCAGTGATTCCAATGGACAATAAAGAATATTTATCACACAGGAGCTGGCTACAAGCTCAAAAAACATGATCATACAAACACATAAACACACAAAAACATACTCAGAGGCGCTGATTAAAAATCTACCAAAACAACAGAGGCCTCCAAGCAGAACACCCAGCAACCGCCACCTCAAGACATAGCAGGCCAAACAACATGCCAGACACACTTGTAATAGGTGACTCCATAGTCAGACACACTGACGTACCGCTCACCAGACTGAATAAGGAGAGGGTCACAGTAAGCTGCCTGTCGGGAGCTAGAATAACATACATAACACAAGCACTCTCACAGCAAGTACAAATATGACTCAGTCATTGTACATGTTGTACATGCGGTGTGAGAGCGACGAGCTCCCCTGGACTACTACATGAAAAAGAGAGGGAGGAGCTCTCTGATTATTAGGCCAGGCGGTATAACCCTGACCCTGAGCAGCATCTTGCCCTCACCAAGAATGATGCCACAGTATAAAGACAAAATGATCAGTTTTAACAAATGGCTAATTACTGTGTCATTTCTAGGAGATCCAATGTCTGTCTGCTTGGGATGACATGCTTGACAAGCCACGCTGCTTCACAAGGGACGGCTTGTACCTGTCACCGGATATTGGCCAAGGCTCTTGCCACCCCCATAGTGCCTTTTTTAGGCAAGGTTCAAAGGACAAACCTACCTCCCTAGAAAACACAAGTGGAAAAAAACTAAGGGTAATGCTGCTCAATGCCAGAAGTCTAAACCTCAAGATGCGCCCTCGAAGCCCTCCTCAGTATGGAGAACATCGATGTCTGTGCAGTGACTGAAACCTGGTTCAAGGCTCCTGAGAGCACCCCAGCACTATCAGGTTTTACCTCATATCATGCCTTCCAGCCCCCCAAAACTTGGACGAAACAAAAGGAGGGGAGTATCCATATTCATCAAAGATACCCACACCTCCAGGTTAGTGGCATAGACCATCCAGGTGCAACTAACCATAGGCAAAACAGCCTTACAGTTTGTAGCATGCTACAGACCACCCTCTCAAACTCAGGAACCCCACACAGCCTTCCTGAAGACACTGGAGAGTATGAATGTCTCTCCAAATACCATCATATTGGGAGACTTCAACTACCCAAACATAGACTGGGAACATTACTCAAGCCCCAACACCCTAGCCCAAAGGTTCCTAGAATTCATAAACTCAAATGCAATGGAACAACTGGTCACCATTCCCACAAGAGGAGACAATATACTAGACCTGATCATCACAAAAATGGGGACAAAAAGTATATCCGATCAGACCATAAATTAATCTCACTGGAAATCCACATCCCGCCCCCACCCCTGCACAAAAGACCACAGTGAAGAACTTCTCAAAAGCCAACTTCACACTTCTTAAGACTGAAGTGGTATCCTTCAAGGCCCCTGGGCCAGTGGAAACCACAACCCACACTGCTGAATCCTTTACAAATGCCTTCTACGGGCACCTTCAAGAATGCATGGATCATGCAATCCCAAATAAAACCAAGACCCATTCCCCAAAGGCAGGCAAGCCATAAACAAACTCTACAACAGGAGGAGGAAGCTACTACATGACAGAGCAAAAAGGCATCTCTGATCAGTACTAGCAAAAATCACTCATAAAATCATCCAAGGCCAACTTTGAGAGAAAATCAAAAAGACACAAAAGACAATCACAAGGCCTTCTTTAGCTATGTTAGAAACCTGGGTGGAAACTCCCAGATATGCTCAGAGTTAGTCCAAAATGACACAAAATACACTGAACCCACTGACATTGCCAACATTCTGGCAGACAGGTTCAGTGCAAATCTCCCTCACCCCCCCCAAAGGAGAAATAACTATCCCAGCAGAGTGTAGCCTCCTAACATCTCAGATGCCCAGGTGAGAAAGCTAAAAACACAGCATCAATGGGACGGTGTCCGGGCCGGCTGTGTGCTACATGAACTCCAAGAGGAACTAAACCCACACATAAGGCTGCTGTTTAATCTTAGCCTTACTACAGGATTGCGACGCGACAGTGGTACCACTTCACAAAGGCGGTGCTTCTAACGGGACCTGAAAATTACGCCCCATAAGCTTGACGAGCCTGGTCTGCAAAGCTATGGAGAGGATCATTATGGAACTCATAAACAAAAACATTGGGGACCTACAGACATTGGATCCCCCAATTTGGCTTTTGTCAAAGGCAGATCCTGCCTTTACTTTTTGAAACAGTCACTAAGGTCATTGATGAGGGTAAGGCAGTTCACACAGCCTACCTTGACCTTGCAAAAGCCTTTGACACAATACCCATCATAGACAAACTCACCAGCTTAAATGTAAACCCATATGTCACAAGATGGGTTGCAAACTGGCTCAAGGACAGAACCCACAGGGTCAGAGTTGCTGGAGCTATGTCAGACTCTATGTCCCACAGGGCTCAGTCCTGGGACCCCTCTTGTTCGGCATTTATTTTTCCGAGGTACAGGCAAACATAGGAGGATTGTGGCTGACAAAGTTCGCAGATGACTGCAAACTGGGGGCCATAATTGATACTCCAGCGGACACAAACATCCTTCAGAGAGGCCTCATAGAAACAGATAATTGGTGCCAGAGCCATGGTCTTAAGCTGAACGCCAAAAAATGTATAGTCATACCCTTTGGGAAAAACAAGGTACCCACAAATTACCACATAGGTGGTAATCCATTAAGTACGGAAGAGGTAATCAGGGATCTTGGGACCCAGGTTGACAGTAACCTCTCATTTGACACTCACATTGCCAAAGTGGTTAGGAAGACCTTCTATATTGCCCACCTTATCATGAAGGGTTTCACATCTAGATCAAAAGAGGTCATTGTGCCCCTGTACTCTTCTCTTATCAGGCCAATGATTGAGTACAATGCCCCATTTGGGATGTATCTTACCCGACACCTGCAGCAGTTGGAAAGACCCCAAAAGTTCCTCACCAAGAGAATAAAGGGTCTTAAACATATGTCATATGCTGCCCGACTGAAAAAACTCCAGCTCTATTCAGTCGCATACCGCCTACTCAGAGGTGATCTGTGCCTGACGTACAAGGCGATGTCCAATCCGGAATTAATGGACATGCTCCACCTCAGTAAATCCAAATCCAGTAGAGCCACGAGTGTAAGAGACTTAAACCTCAACACAGAAATAAATAGGATGTGCTGGAGGGACAGATTCATAACCCAGAGGCTCCCTACACTCTGGAACAGAATCCCAATCCATGTTAGGCAGAGCCCCTCACTAACTCTATTCAAGAGAAATCTTGACGAGTGGATGGGAGATCGAGGTTTTACCCGGGGTCATCTCTGTGTCACTACTAGACAGAGGCACAGTAAACTAAACCCTAAAATGGCGTAGTATTCTCATCCTAAGGGGTGGTGAAAGCCACACACACTCTAGCTATATAAATAAATGAGGGCAGGCAGATAGCCTAGTACGAACATATGAACCTATGAACCTATGAACATATAATGTTTACATCTTCAGACTTTATGATTTTTCCAACCTGAAAACTTTGCAAGGCTGGTTCTGATAATTGACTGTTCTGATAATCGACTCTATACTGTTAATCCTTAAGGGATCATTTGTGCATATCCCATAGGCCTCCTCTACAGGAGGTGTAAGGTATTGCACAGTGAAGACTCTGGCTTAGATGGGTCTTTCTTGAAGTTTTTACCGAATGGTTTGTTTGTTACTTTTTAACCCTTATACATATATATATATATATATATATATATATATATAGATATAGATATACACACACACACACACACACACACACACACACACACACACACACACACACACACTCACACACACACACACACACACACACACACACACACACACACACACATACACACACACACTTATATATATATATATTTATATATATATATATATGTGTGTGTGTGTGTGTGTGTGTGTGTGTGTGTGTGTGTGTGTGTGTGTGTGTTAGAGGGGAGGTTTATATAGTTTATATATAAACAGAGAGAGAGAGAGAGAGAGAGAGAGATACACATGTACATATAGCTATAGAAATGACTACATATGTGTGCAGAGTACAGAACTATAGATATGCATTTATACATAGCTGCAGCATACAGCAACCTGCCTCCTCTTTATCTGAATAATTATTTTCATGGTTACAATAAGATGAAGATTTATTGAAATGCATTGTGCTTCAGTGAATTGTTGTAGTCTTAAAATAATCAGTGCAGTGTTGCAGGGCAGTTACCCACAGTCTTGTTGCAGGGAATGGCAAAATAATAAGTCATTTTGGAAAGGCTACAGCATGATGTAGAGAAGCAAAGAAGCTGAATACATTTGCCACTAGCAAGTGATATGATAGTGATGCATACAGAAAATTCTTAGTTGAACCTCTGCATTATGGATGCCTTTCCCTTATAGGATCCTATATCTGATCAACCAGTCATACTTAGTCAATACATTTTGGGGGATTATATCTAACCAGGTATTCCCATAGGTTAATCTCCGCAGGTAATAGTAAAGGCTTTAATTGCCTGGCTGCAAGAACTGCCAATGCACAAAATAACTGCAACTTTCAGGTGAAAAGGGCTTTGTTGCACATTAATATTAAATAATATGACGGTTAGAAAATCCCACAACATATTACATATATAATTTTTGCTGCAATTTTATTCTTAAAACATTATATGTACATTTTTGGGGTTACTCATATCTGGGTATTGCCTAGTTTGTACTGCCTAGCTGAAATCTTTCATTGAGGTACAATGGATTACATAAACACTGTGAGACTTTATTATGCATGTTGTTTGAAAAGTATTATATCTAAACATGATAATAAAAGCTGGCTGATACAGTTTGACATTCATAATTAGCAAATACATACTGTGCAATTCTAGTAAATCTAATGTATTGAAAACATTTAAATAAAATGATAGCTACTAGAAAAGAGAAGTGGATTTCTTGTACTTCATATTTAATAATCTGCAACAAAATCAGTATTCCCATTTTCATCTGTACTCAAAGATTTCCCCTTTGTTGAAAACTATTTTTTGTGACTATACTTACCCTTCTGGCAAAAGAGGTAGAGAAAATTATGTTCTGATGCCATTTATTGGGCTGTTATGGGTCTCAAACAACAAAACTGTGAGATGAGGTTTCATGACAGATATTTGTCATAAACTATGAAAGTTACTTTAGAAAAACTCACTGTCATAAACCTAGCTAATACATAAAATAACCATAAAATACATAAAAACACATTTTGGTCTAAAGTCCATTCCAGTTCATATGAGAGCTGTGTGAAACACGGCAAGTACCTTTCATAGTAAAGTCAAATGTAAGAAAATATAGCATGGAATTTTACACGATCTTCTAAGTATGAGCAAGGAAAACATTTCACTAGGCCTAAGTGGCATTTCAGACATTAAACTATCTATAGCAGCATGGCTATATAGAAATATTTATGCATATGACTCCTGAATTTGGTTGATACAACAAAATGTTAACCGCTGCTTGACTGACCACAGTTGTTTGACATATGCAGATGGTCAACGTGTGCCAGATTACACCCCCCGGGTGGGGGAATATTCCCTTTCCTTGGAGATTGTGCTGTCTTGGAGTTAGTATTTATAATTAGCAGTGCTTGTTCCTGGTGCAGGGTGGGGGGCTTGTCCCCTACAAAAAACATGCATTTGTTTTTTTTCTGTTTGTATGTAGTGCATGTGCAGTTGACTGTGGACATTTGCATTGTTGACCTTTTGTGATCGACATTCTTGCCATTGACATTTTGCTGTGTTGACAAAGGTACGTAATCCCATAGATATATATATATATATATATATATATATATATATATATATATATATATATATATATATATATATATATACACATACACACACAGACACACACACACACACACACACACACACACACACGTGTGTGTGTGTGTGTGTGTGTGTGTGTGTATAATATATATATATATATATACACACACATATATATATATATATATCTATATATATATATATATATATATATATATATATATATGAATGATATATATGTCTCTCTCTCCCCCTCCCCATCTCTGTAGACAGAGAGATAAAAGTATACATATTTTTAATTTCAGATAAACTCTGGAGGCAGAATTGATTAAAACAAATTTTAATTTTATATATCCATAAGGGATAAGAAAAACAGCTAATGCAACATCATGACATAGCTAGACTGTTATGCATGCACTATTATTCCAGGGTCTACAGCCACTTGAAGAGCAAACATTCTTTTTTAATTACTTTTAGCTTATCTCTGAGGCAGGGAAGGATGGAGCCCGACTCTGACCTGCAGGACTGTGGTTTCATTAGTGGTCCTGGCACTAGATAAGACAGTGGAAGAGAATAAAAAATGGGCTGTGACTACCTTTTCTGGGGGGGGGGGGGCTCAGGAGCCACATAGGGAGGATGGGAATTCTCAAGTAGAGATGGGGGAAACCATTGCACTTTGGCAGGTACTTTCCTTCTTATGACATCTGTTAAAGGAAAAGCAACAGTTGCTAGATTTTGCACAATGTTTTGATAGAAAACAGCTACTATAAGAAAAGCCCTCACCAGTCTTTTTTTGTGGAGGATATTGGCCATTTTTTATTGCCTATATTTTTCTAGTTGTACTTTTACTATTCCTCTTTTTATAAGGTATCCCAAACTATACGTAGTTTATTTTTCTTAGCATTTACAGTCAAGCATACCTATTTTATGGATTCTAACACTGCCTTCACTTTTTGTATGTGAGACTTTTCTCTCTTCCAAATGAATGCTCACGTTATCTAGGAACGCCGGAGCACGTCAGGAGTGAGGCTTCACCACTTTGTACAGCAGCCTTTGAAAAGTAGCTAGAGTTCTAAGTAGGCCAAATAATAACATTGTATTCTGAAACTGACTGCTATGGGTTAAAAGGTCTGCTTTTTATTTTGCATGGTGGATAAGCCATATCTTCCATTGCCCTTTATACAAGCCATTTTTAGGCTCTATATCAATTTACAGAATGGGAGAGCTATAAACTTGGATATGAGATTTAGTTTCCTAAGGTCATTACAGAATCTATTACCATAAATGCTGCTAAGGTATGGTGAAAAGGGTGGTTGCCGTGGGCGCAAACTTTTAGGGGTTGTGATACGTAAAGCCAGTTTGTGGAAATGTAATATCAGCTTAATGAATAAATGCATGCATGTCAGGGGGTCAGATATCTTATTACAACTGCTACACATTTCAGAGGATTGTAAAATAAGGACAGGGTTTTCTTTTTTTTTTTTGCTCCTCATGTAAGTAGGTTGCTCATGAAATTTGGTTGATGGCTGGTGACAATTTAATCAGCTATTGCACTGTCTAATACTTCTGTCAGGTTTAGGAACTGACACTGCTGTGTTGTTCCATTCATTCTTTGACTCTTCTGTCACTCTAAGCTTGGACATCTTTTTGAACTTAATTTGTTTTCTTACCAACTGTGTTTGCAACTGTGGTAAGAGCTTAGTCAAATCTTCATTTCCAATGTTGTCTCCTTTATCTCTTAACTGGAAGTGTTTTTCTTCCTGATTTTGTACTTTTGACAAGGGATCTTCTAACTGCACCTCAGGTAGAGATTCTTTGGTTTCTTTTGTATGAGCTTCAGCTTGCAAGCTCATTTCTGAAGTTTTGTTCCTTTCATTTTTCAGTACCTTAATGTGATAGAGTTTATCTTTCTCTTCCTTGATTGCCTGGAAATATGTTTCATGCATTTATTCTTTTGACCATCTCTAATGGTTCTTGACACTTGGCTAGGAATTTGTTTTCCATGGACTACATTAGTAATAATATCAGATTTCCTGGGTTAAATTTTCCTAAGTAGGACATTTTATTGCAAATTCATGCTTGAATCTCCAGTGTTGTTTGCATGTGCTCCTTTACTATGACCACAACAAGCTTAGGTCTATCCTGCAAGCTACTGTAATGTTGTATCGTCCTTTTTTTAAATTGTGTCTTCTCTTCTAATCAAGCTTCCTTAGCAATGTCAAGCATTCCTCTCAGATTCCTGCTATATATAAAAGTTAAAATGGGCTAATGCTAGTTGAAGCTTGTAGCACCTCTCCTATAGCAAACAATATGAAATGTCCCAGTGTGTCCCAGTTCTTACCATCTGTATTAATAATTTCCTTAAGCAGGGGCTTCAGCATTTCATTGAACCTCTCTCCTAATCCATTAGTTTGCAGTTGGTAGACTTATGATTTCAACTGTTTGACTTTAAAACACTGGCATAGCTGAAGCAGTACCATTGCCAGAAAGAGAGTGAATAGGTTATTTTGCATTCCTTTAGGGATGCCAGTTCTTAAGAATAATGGTACCAATTCTCTGGCATAACCTTAGAAATAGTTTTGTATAATGGCACTGATTCTAGAAACTTTATAGTATAGTCCAATATTGCCAGCATATGCTGGTGCTCATTAATTTACTTTAGGAGAAGCCACAATATCCATAGCAATACATTTGAACGGCACTACTATGATAGGCACAAGGATGAATGGGCTCTTAAATCTAGGATGGGGTGCTATTTCATGACATTCTTGACACAAATCACAGAACTTTGACTTTCTATTGTAATTCTGAAGTTCAAAAATAAAGGGGGCTAGCTTCATTACTAGTGTCCTAGAAGGTCTTGGCATTAGTAGCTGGTGTGTAATTTCACATCCATATATTGTAACAGCAAATAAGGATAAGTAGTAATGGATACATTTTTCAATATCCTTCTCTACAACTTTTGATTATATTTTGCCTTTCTTACAGTATGATTTTTCTGACTGTGCTTTCTTTAATTTTAAATAGCTTGTCACTCAGTGAATTCACAGTTAATTTCTTCAGTAACCTGTCTGGATATAGAAGATGCAACTTCCTCCACTAAAAATGGCAATTCATTGTATATCTTCCCCTTCAAATTGTAATTCTAGACAAAAAAAGAAAAGAAAAGAAATCTTCTGCTTTAATTCTCTGTTGCCTGTACAGACCTTGTTACTCTCCTTCTGTCTTAGTGTGAGTGGATGCCACTACCATTTTCCATTCCTTCTTCTTTGTCCTCTCTGTCTTCATGCTAATAATTTTTGTACGTTTCTTGTCAAGACTTCTGTCTTATATTGAATCTTACCTCCTATGCTGAATAGGTGTAGCAAATTGTTGTTCTACCTCTTTTTTAAGTGAAACAGGCTGTAGCGCAGTGTCTGTAAATTCAGTTTCCTCCCACAGTTTTCCTGTTGTCTTAAAATAAAGAAAATTGAGATCAGGTATTAATGCCACAATATGTAAAAGTTTACCCAGTACTGTTTGAATTTTTGAATGTTTGAGTGAATATTATTTTCTGGCAATGTGAACGTGTATTATCTCCACTTTTGGCCCATTACTAATCTTTTGTTTACACATCAGGCCAGTTTTGAAAAAGAAATAAAGCTAGATAGCCTGGTAGGCTTGAGCCGTCTTTCCTTTCTTTTTAAAAATATAATACACTTTGTTGTAACATACTAATACTGATCCTGTTACTTTAGCTGTATTCTTGTACCACTCTGTGGAACAACTTTGTTTTCAGCATGCATTTCATTCTTTACATTTCTGCTATTAATGTTTTCCTTACTATTTTGTAGCACATAACCTAGTGAATTGTCCTGTCCCACCACATTTGAAACGGGTCTATATCACATAGTCGAATTTAATAACTTTGAACACGGAATGTTCAAACCATCTTGTTCGAAGTTATAAAATTTTGACTATGGATAAAAAACAAACAAAAAAAGAAAACAAAACAAAATAAATTTGTTGTAAGCAGGGGTGCAAGCCCCCCTGCACCCCCCCACATGATGGGGGCTGCACTCTCACACCTCCTGCTACTTAAATATACCAACTCCGAGATCGCACCACATTGAACAAAATGGAAACCTCCCCTTACGGAGATTTCCATTGAACTGCTCGAACTTCTGCAAATTCGAACTTATGGTCTCGACCCTATGAGGTTCGAACTTGCAGAAGTTCGACTGTCTGATAGGAACCCTTTGAAACAATGTAACACATTACTTGCTACTTTTTCATTTACAGAAGATGGTACATTTCTTATTGCAATTTTAGACTTAGAATTAGTCAATTCATATTAAGCAGTATGTCAAGAATTAATAAGTGTTCTACTAATCTTACATTTCTATCAGAGATCTTGGATTTGGTTTATTATTAAAATGTTAAGTTGAGATGTACCCGTATGAAAACTTCGAACTACAGATGTTCGAAGTTTCATCTGGGTGAACATCTCAATGTTAAAAAGTGTATATTAACGAATGCAGTGTACATTTGCTAATATAAACTTTCGAAGAATTGTACAGAGATCGCAGTCCAGTGCAGTTAGGAAAATTAATCCCTTCCCTCACTGTAGTGTGATTTCAGAGTTGGAATATATAGTTAGCAGGGGGTGGGGGGCTTGCCCCCTGCAAAAAACGTGATGTTAGGTATTGGAGGTCACGTAAAATGAACTCCTATAGCTAACATCAGGCGATGTTTTCGAAAACAATGTCAGATCAGTTGAATTCGTTCAGCTGATTTAACATTTTACCTTGTTCTATATTTTAAATTTCAAGGTTTACTTTCGATATGTGGGTCAGAAAATTATTCTGACCTTTGACATATTGACGGTAAACCCTTGGATTTATTTTGTAATATCATTTTGTTACATTAGTATATAAAGTTCTTTCAAACCTGCCTACTGTACAAATTTTGAACTATTTTCAGTTATTTACTACTGTTATCAGGCTCTAGCCATGCTCTTAAAATATTTCAAGCCATACATCTGTTCTGTTCTGTTATTGGACTATAAGCATTAATAGTCAAGTTATGCAATTTTATGACTTGTACATCATGGGCTATCCCAGATGTAGATAAAGATCTTTTTTTAATGTTTTCAGATTCGATGTAATCAGCCCCTTTCATATCCATATACAGTTTTAAATTCTCTTCCTGTTGCCTGGGATGACAGTATTTTGTCCAGGTCACACAGTCTCATTTCTCTAGTATGCTGTAATATTCGAAACCTAGGTATGATTCCAGGTCATCAGACTTGCTATTTCTTTACATGTCGGGCATACTTCCTTCTGGAGTTAATGGCTACATTTGCCATTCTAATTAACTTTTGCTATAGTGGCATCAGAATTTGGTCAGTCTCTACTTTAAATTCGGCAAGTAGTTTCAGTAAGTCCACATTGATTAAGATTGCCAGGGAAAGTGCCAAGAGAAAGCAGCAAAAATAATTCTTATTATTAGGCCACAAAACCAACCGCAGAAACAAATCAAGGAAACAATGATAACAGCCCTATAAGGAATTAGAATCCCAAATGATAGGAGAGGGTGTCCTACTCCATGCCTCCAGAGTCTTCAGGCAAGCTTCTGTTTACCTACCTTTTTGCTGATCCTCTGCTTTAATAAATAACTTCCTGTCTTGCTTTTGCAGACTATATCCACTTATATCACAGCAGATGACATTTAATTTAATTCCTTGATAGCTAGCTAATACATTTTGGTTCCTATCTTTTTGTCAGACTGTTCCCATACACTAGTCAATCTATTCTTAAAAGCAAAATATATAGTACTGAAGTCAACATTTTAATGTGTGTGTTTGTGTGTGTGTGTGTGTGTGTGTGTGTGTGTGTGTGTGTATGACACCTGCTCAAATGTACAAAAAAATCAAACACCTCTGTTAATTTTATATATACTAACTCTGAGATCGCATTACAGTGAGGAAAGGACAAATTCCCCAATCTCCACTGTACCCCAATTTTGCACAAAACAACTGCTGGCATGTACGATCAGTTGATTTTGATCAGCTGTGCTGTTATTTTTCCGTGTTTGACAAGGCTGCCATTCGACAACTTGTCACACACTGAAATACATTATAGATATGAAAGCTGGACAGTTTCCAACTAAGAGCAAGAGCATGATGCAAAATCAACATTTTTTTGCTGGCCTAATGTGATCGTACATCTAATTACAAGCGTTAAAAACAGATCATTTTCAATGCAGTTTTATGTTTTTTAATCATCTAATGATACCTTCTTTATGTGATTTAAATATTAAGAAATTGCATGCATCATCTTCAACGTGAGAAGCAAATTAAACAAATTAAATGAAAAACATATCCAATATTTGTGGATTGGTAGTTCTGTCAGAAGAATAATATGAAACATATATTAAACATTTCCCTGTCTCATACTAATTTGAAAATCCATACTACTATAGTACACGCTTTCTACTCTGCTGTTTGAAATGCTAGACTGAAATATACAGCTGAAAAATACCAAAGACTCCTTTGTGTGACTTTTTAACCTGATTTACTTCTGTAAAGTGTCACCCACCATATAGAAAACACTAATGCATAATAATCAGATAGAATAAAAGCTTTCTATCACATGAGGAAAAAGTCCATGACTCTAAGTCTGCTCAGATGTTTTAACCCCGACAATTATAGTAGCACAGAGGATAGTGTTGTCACCTCATGACAAGAGGTTCCCCAGTTCAGTTCTTGGCTGGGATGCCTTCTATGCAGAGTCCGCATGTTCTCCCTGTGTTTGTGTGGGTTCCCTCTGGGTGCTTTAGTTTACTCCCATATTCCAAAGAGATGCAGTAGGTGGATTTGGCACACTAAATTGACCATAGGTGTGTGTGTGTGTGTGTGTGTGTGTGTGTGTGTGTGTGTGGAAGAACTACTGCAGTATGGCTAGCAACCAGGTGGAATAAACACTGGCTCTAAATGATTGTCTCTGTTGAAGTGATACCCTGACCCCATGTGCAAAAATAGGAACAAGGGTTTCTAAATAGAGTGATTCATTTTGTGGGGGCCAACACATCTGTAAAATAAGGTAAGTTTCACCTCATTACACTATGAAAAAATGGTAATCATAGAAAAAGTGAATATGCTCTACTCTGTACGAAAACAAATAATTCACCTCACACGGGGCAAAACTAAAATGAAAATAACACACCAAAAACAAAAAAATAAAAAAAGTATGGAAATAACCACACAGTAGTGGAGCGAGGATCAATGCTTTAATAGTGACTAAGCGCTTTCACCTCTCAATCTTAGGCTTCATCAGAGTCACAGAAAATGTACATCACTTCCTATTTATACAAAAAGTCTCATGACATCACACTTACTGAGTTAGAACTAATTCATTCACAAAATAATGTAACAATTCAGTATGAAAAAAATCACATAAGTAAAAAGCATCTAGATAAATGAACATATAAATTCATATTCAGTGTTGTGCCAATACATAAGACCATTGAAGTATAAAAGACCTTAAAACCATAAAAACAATTCAAACCATGAAACTATAAAACAGCCCCTGTGCAAGATTGTATGTTTATAGATTTCCATTTTAAAAGAGGGGCAATAGATATATTGATACCAGGAAAAGTTTTTGAATTTAATCTTAGTTGCCATTTTGTTTCTCTTAATTCCAAAGCAACTCTAATAGTGCCACCCCTATTACACTTTTCCACTTTATCAATAATAAAACACAAAAATCTCTTAAAATGATGGTATACAGCCGAGTGCTGATAAAGGGCACTACTGGTCTTTCTGTTCCTAATATCTCTTACATGCTCGGCAATTCTATCCCTCAATTTATGTATGGTTTTCCCAACATAGAATGCCGAGCATGTAATACAGGTTGCTATGTAGACCACATTCATTGTTGTACATGTTCCCCTACCAGGGCACTCCAATGTGCATGGATAATCATCCACCGCCACATACAGCCCATCATTAATGAATTTACAGTGGTTACAAGAACCGCACTTGTACATTCTAGAAACATGCCTGTTGCCTTTATCCGTCCCTTTCAATTCTAGGTCTTCTTTTATATTCTTACCTCTACTATAAACCACTATGGATTTATCACCCAGTCTTTGTTTAAGTTCCATATCAAACGTTTTGTCCCAAACAGTATTTAAAATATTAACCAATCGGGAACAATCATGGTTGTACTTCAACACCATCACATTATTGCTTGACATATGAGTCTTCATGGAATTAGTCATAACAGTCTCTGAGCATAGAATTGGGCAATAGACTGTAGATCTTTTCATCCAGATCTCCTTCTTGGCCTTGAGCAACAGTTTGAGTGGGTAACCTTTGTTCTACTCTATAGTTTCATGTCAACATGCCTTATGATTTGCTGACCAGGTCAGTCCCACTAGACAGTGGCATATTTTCAGGAGAGACATAAGGTATCATTCATAATGACTGGGGAACACATTTGACTAGTGCACTGATAAATCCCCTATGATCTTATTATGATATCTGTCATAGTCACATAAGCTACCAATAGCTCAGCCAGGAAGGCTAGGTAGTGTTCCATCTAAACATGAAGGGAAAACCATTATGTTTTGGAATACTCAAAGGATGAGGGCAAAGGGTATAGCCACTTATTTATTTCTGGACATCCGGATAACCACAAATCATCATTTAATGCGGTCATTTATATTATCTAGCATGCTGAGCATTTTTAATATGAGAAAGTACTTAAACATGTACAAAGTATTTAAGGCTCAATCAATTAAAAGAATTTCCCGCATCCTACAAGAATGTGCATTTAACATACAGTGGATATAAAAAGTGTACACACCCCTGTTAAAATGCCAGGCTTTTGTGATATATAAAAAATGAGACCACAATAAATCATTTCAAAACTTTTCCCACCTTTAATGTGACCTATAACCTGTACAATTCAATTGAAAAACAAACAAATCTGTTAGAGGAAAAAATATAAAAAATAAAAATGTACAATAAGCTGGTTGCATAAGTGTGCACACCCTTAAACTAATACTTTGTTGAAGCACCTTTTGATTTAATTACAGCATTCAGTCTTCTTGGGTATGAGTCTAACAGCATGGTGCATCTTGACTTGGCAATATTTGCCCACTCTTCTTTGCAAAAATGCTCCAAATCTGTCAGATTGCAAGAGCATCTCTTGTGCACAGCCGTCTTCAGGTCACCCCACAGATTTTCTATTGGATTTAGTTCTTGGCTCTTGGTGGGCCATTCCAAAACTTTAATTTTCTTCTGGCAAAGCAATTCTTTTGTTGATTTGGATGTATGCTTGGGGTCATTGTCATATTCAAGGGTGAAATTCCTCTTCATCTTCATCTTTCTAGCAGACACCTGAAGGTTTTGGGCCAAAAGTGACTGGTATTTTGAACTGTCCATAATTCCCTCCACCTTGCCTAAAGCCCCAGTTCCAGCTGAAGAAAAGCAACCCCAAAGCATGATACTGCCACCACCATGCTTCACCATGGGGATTGTGTTTTTTTGGTGATGTGAAGTGTTGTTTTTGCACCAAACGTACCTTTTGGAATTATGGCCAAAAAGTTCAACCTTGGTCTCATCAGACCATAACACATTTTCCCATATTCTTTTGGGAGACTTGATGTACTGTTTTGCAAATTTTAGCTGGGCTTGGATGTCTTTCTGTGTAAGAAAAGGCTTCCATCTTGCAACCCTGCTCCATAGTCCAGACATATGGAGAATACAGGAGATTGTTGTCACATGTAGAACACAACCAGTACTTGCCAGAAATTCCTGCAGCTCCTTCAGTGTTGCTGTACCTCTCTTGGCAGCCTCTCTGACCAGTTTTCATCTTGTCTTTTCATCAATTTTGGAGGGATATCCAGTTCTTTACAACGTCACTGTTGTCCTATATTTCTCCACGTTTTGATAACTGTCCATGGTATATCCAATGCTGTGGACATTTTTTGTACCCTTCTCCTGACTAATACCTTTCAACAATGAGATCCCTTTGATGCTTTGTAAGCTCTCTGTGAACCATGGCTTTTGCTGTATCAGGTAACTGAGTAAATGTCAGGAAAATCCTACTAGGACAGCTGAACTTTATTTGGGGTTAATCAGAGTCTCTTTAATTGATGGCAGGTGTGTACCCAAGAAGACTGAATGCTGTAATTAAATCAAAAGGTGCTTCAACAAATTATTAGTTTAAAGGTGTGCACACAACAAAGTATTAATTTAAGGGTGTGCACACTTATGCAAAAAGCATATTGTACATTTTTTTATTTCTTTATATTTTTTTCCCCTAACAGATTTGTTTGTTTTTCGATTGAATTGTACAGGTTATAGGTCACATTAAAGGTGGGAAAAGTTTTGAAATTATTTATTGAGGTCTCATTTTTTTGTATCACAAAAACCTGGCATTTTAACAGGGGGTGTACACTTTTATATATTCACTGTACATCTGTCAGGCAATAATCTTTAAGGTTATAAGTGCTTTCAGAAAGCACTATAGTGTGGCTAACTAGGTTAGATGCTTTTAAAGATCTGGAGGAGCGTTGTATAACATGGTCGCAATATAGGTTTTGTACTCCACAGTTTCTACTGCTTTTTAATTGGTAACATTCAGCATATGGAGTACTGATAACATATAAAGGGGAAAATTCCTTACTGCAGTAGTTTATTTGTACTACAATATTATTTTATTCTTTAAGAATTGAGTCTTATGATGTTGTCTTTCTTCTACATTCTGAAGAGTCACACTGTGTTGTTTTAAGGCATGAGTCTTCATCGCCTCTTCAGCATTTTCAGATGGTTACAAACAGTGATAACGACAATGTGTGGCAGGGTGTTCACAAACCATGAACTCAGACCCGCTTCAGCAAGGCTTGAAACTGATAACTTTTCCAAAGTGATAATGCAAAGTACTTTGAGAAGAACACCAGAAGCAGCACATTGACTTCAGAATGTGTTTCTTTGATTACTCTGAATCTTGATTAATTTAATGCTTTTCCTAATAAACGCTTCTCGTTCGGTGTTCCCACTGCTTTCTTAGGCATGATTGTTACAGGATACTTCCCCTTACTTCACCTGTTAACAGCATCATATGCTTTTACCATAGAATCACAGGGTCTCTTTCCCATGCCACTCATTTTTTTTTTTTTTGCTCCTGCATCTGGCTTACAATAACCACAATCTCTGACCTCCAGGGGCTTGCTTGATGACTGCTGGTAGTTTATAAATGTTCTCAAGTTTTCTGATTTGCTACTCTTCTAGAATTACATGGTCCCTTGTCCGGGTGCTTGCCCACCCACTGAAGCCACAAAGTTAATATTTTATCAAAATATATGCTTGTCAACTTTTCTGGCCTCAGGGAGGTTTGAAAAAGCAACTCATACTAGTTTGTTATCATGCAGAAAGCTAATAAGTACAGTTTTTAAATTCATGTTTGTCAACAAACATTAATGTCTGTGTTGTTTATATACCTGTAAGCATATAGATTGTTTACTTTATATGTTTTTTATTTTTTTTTTATTTTCTTACATGTTTAAAGATTTTGGTAAACAAAGGGTTACTATCAGGGCTGCAGGTTGCAATTTGCATTTTTAATCATTGTTTTAGGTTCATTGGCTGTTGGATCATGATGTATTTCAAATGTGGTATAAGAAGGACAGATACATTTTTCTTTATCTCAATAAGTTCGGTTCTTGTACCTGACGAAAGCGCTTATTTTCATTAAAGTTTGTGTCCTGGGATTCTACACACTGCTGTGCTTTTTTTGTTTTGCTAGTTTTGGTTGCTGATTTTTGTGGTTCCTGATCATGCAGTTGCCCCCCAGAGTGCCCCCTACTAGTACAAGGAAGGAACAAATATCATAGTCTAAAGCACAAAATGAAATGTTGTGGTTCTTGTGTATGACTTTATTAAATGTGAGAAGAATACTGGACATCATAGAGATAGCATAAAAGGAACACAGATGTGTTAAGGCTAAAGCAGTTATAATTAAAATGGAAGAATGGAGAAAACATAATCAGAATGTGAAAGGCCCAAAGTGATGAAGGAACAGCCATTTCAGAAAATAATGGAGTGAGAACCCTTTGTCTATATGCAATGTAGAAAAGAAAGACAAACAGAGAGATATTGAGTCTAGAAAAAATGAAACCATGATACAGAGAGAAAGTGGAAAATAGAAAATTGGTGAATGAATATTTCTGCTCAGTAAGCCTGAAGAAAGAAATTCTTGGTATACTACATGAATATGAGGGTATTGTAAGTCCTTTTACAGATGAAAAGGATCTGAGAGATCTTCTGGGATAAAACATGGGCATGTCAGTGGAGCCTGATATGAATTCTGGGTAGAACTATTCAACAAACCACTAATCAAAGAACTTGACATCTCTGGTTACAGTTGACCAGACTATAGTTGTCTGACAGAAGATTATATTTTCCATCACATGGTCTAGCAAACTGTTGTTTTCTGCTGTGTGTGTGTGTGTGTGTGTGTGTGTGTGTGTGTGTGTGTGTGTGTGTGTGTGTGTGTGTGTGTGTGTGTGTGTGTGTGTGTGTGTGTGCATGTATATGTGTATATTTGGGGTGACCAAATACTCATGCATCTCCCCTTTGGATGGCTGCGCTCTCGCTCTCCAGTAAACAAATGTAATCATCTCTGAGGTCACTGCATCTAAAAGAAAATTTAAAGAAGATTCACTTGCAGTGGTCTCAGAGAGAAATGACAAATCTGCCTGTTTTTAAAGTTACTCAAACTGTCCTATATTCAAATAATTCTATTCAGTCAAATGACCTTTGCAATTAAGTACCAGTGTTAACAAATCATGCAAGGAGACCTGGTAAGAAATATTTTTCTTTTCGCATGAGCTGAAACAAAATGGCAGCTAAAACATTTCATTCCATAAGACTGATCTGGGTAAGCCCAGAGAAAACATAGATCAACATTTAATTAGTTGACCTTACACATTTATTAAGCAGATAAGCATGAATTTGCATTGAAAAAACCTGGAATCTGACAAATTCTTCAGTCCATACTACCTGACCATAATAACCTCTCCTGAAAGCAAGCAAAGTGAATGGAACTTCTCAGTCCTAAGACTTAAAATTTGGATTATGTGATTTTGGTAATATACCTTCTTTTCCTTAGAGTTTTTTATCTGTTATAGTCTGCTAAGTGGAAGTGAGGAAATCAAACCCTGGGCAATAGGAAGCAGTTCACTAACAGCTCACAGCCTTAATCGTCTCTTCTAACTGACATATTTTTTTTACATTACTGTAATATTTTTGAGATATTGGTTTGGAATTTTATATTGTCTTTATTTTTTTTCACGCTTGTTGAAATGCTTCATTATTGTTATTGTACCTTACTGTCTTTGTGTTATGTTTCATTTTTGTTTCCTTATGCTGATCCTCAAATTGATTCTTTTTGATCAGTGTTCTACCCTGGTTAACACATTTAAATTAATATATAAATAATAAATATAACCAAATACAGGTGTACATGATACCTCTCAACCTCTTAGTGCAAGAAATCTGGACAAAGCTTGACAAAATGAGGGAACAAAGGCCAGAAATAGGGACATATTTTAAATATTGCTCTGTCGCATATCGCCTACTCAGAGGTGATCTCTGCCTAACATACAAAGCTATGTCAAACCCAGAGATTTTGGACATGCTCCACTTAAAGAAATCCCAATCCCTCCGAGCTACACGCTCTAGGGACCTAAACCTTGTCACCACAATAAACAGAACATGCCGGAGGGATAGATTCCTGTCCCAGAGACTTCCCATACTCTGGAATAAGCTACCTATCTATATCAAACAAAGCTCCTCATTAGCACTCTTCAAGAAAAATATTGATGATTGGATGGGAAATAAGAAATTCACCCCAGGGATCACCTCTGTGGCTCTGCTCGACAGTGGCACAGGAAAATAATTTTCTTGGGTGGCAAAAGCCAGGGTACATTTTTGGCTGGGCTTGTATAGGCCCCAGGGCCAATAGCTCAGTACCTACCTATGAACCTATGATAAACTTAGAAAGTTGTTAGAGTAACAGGATCTGTTTTGACATACATTTTTGTAGGATTTGAAGTCTGAAACTCAAATATATGCCATTATTTAGTGACTTCAGTCCTCAGATCATTCCAGTAAACTGCCAAAAAAACTAATTTTATGAGGAACAAACCAAAATATGAGCCAAAAATCTGGACATTCTGCAAAAATCTGGGCAGTTGAGAGGTATACATGTTATATGTGACTAGGAAAAATCCTAAAGTTTGACTACAATATTTATGAGCAGCTAGAATCTCTTTTGTTAGTGGCATACATAATAACAAAGAAAAAATCAAATGTTGCTAGTTAAATAAGGAAAATGTGAACTACTTTATTAGTGTAATCTGAAGTTGGTAAATGTAAGACAGATTACCCATTTTACTGAAAATTGACCTAACAAAGTGAAGATTGCATGCCTGATTTATGCTTTATTTATGTGATACTTCATTAATAAAGTGATTTTTCTTATTTGACCTAGACATTAACAAAGATTTGATGGGGATACTTAATTAGCTAGCCTGAGGAGGTCTTAAAGTAGTAGCATAAGCAAGAGAATGTATGGGCAATACAATAGATGATTTTTCTTCTTTCGGCTTTTCCCGGTTAGGGGTCACCACAACGGATCACCTGTCTGCTCATGATTGGCAGTGGAGTTTTACAGTGTCGAGTTGCCAGCCCAGTGCCCAACCTTCCACAGAAGGCACACATACACACATGCACTCACACCTAGGGCCAATTTAGAGTGTCTAATCCACCTACTGCATGTCTTTGGGATGTGGGAGGAAACCGGAGCACCCAGAGGAAACCCACGTGACTACAGGGAGGACATGCAGACTCCACACAGAAGGCACCCCAGCCAAGGATAGAACCAGAGAACCTCTTGCTGTGAGGCAACAATGCTAACCACTGCACCACCATGGCTGCCCCCAGGTACGTATACAGTTTTACTGATGTTGTGTCTTTCGGCTTTTCCCGGTTAGGGGTCGCCACAGTGGAACTCCGGTCCGCTAATGATTGGCAGTAGATTTTTATGTGCCGAGTTGCCAGCTCTGATGCACAACCTTCAATGAAGGTATGCCCTTTCACGCATGTCTCCACACAGAAGACGCTTTAGCTGAGAATCGAACAGGACAACATCTTACTGTGAGGCGACAACGCTACCGCAGCACCACCACCGCAGTCTAAATAGATGATGATTTTAAATATTTTACTTATTTGTTTATTATAACCAGGTAAGATTAACTATAGCACAAGTGCCTATTTGTACAACTGAGTGGATGTTTATAGGAATGACTGAGGAGCACTAGAACCGTGAAACAACTTACTCAAAGTCGCACACTGTTCATGCTAGAGGACAAAACACATAGCAAGTTAGCCTTTTCTATTATACTGTCAGTATATGGAAAAGTACTGCCAACTAATGAGTGGAAGGCCACACATATCAGAAGAAGACAGAGGTAGTGCACATCTCAGTAATACATCTACTCCAGTTTTTTTAATTGTAAGGCCAGCCCTGGCCCTGTTTTAGGGGTAGCTTAAGAAGTTTGAAAATGCTGCATAGGTAAAACATTACCTGTATAGTATTGTTTTATGTGTAATCAGGCTAAATGAGAAGGAAAACAGACAGTGTATTTTATTCCAAATCAATAGTAAAGGAATACTGTACTAAGCCAGATATTGGTTATTTCAAATGTGTTCAAATGCATGTATTACAGCATGATGTTAAGTTTACTCTGCATGAAGAGATTCAGAGTACTTCCTATGAGCTGTAGGTGAGGCTTAAAGACTTTTATATCCAGAGAAGGTGAAACTTTGAGACTTTTAGAGCCAGAGTACCTCTTGTGAGCTGTAGGTGAGGCTTAAAGACTTTTAGACCCCGAGTACTTCCTGTGAGCTATAGGTGAGGCTTAAAGACTTTTAGACCCAGAGTACTTCTCGTGAGCTATAGATGACACTCAAAGACTTTTAGACCCAGAGTACTTCCTGTGAGCTGTAGGTGATGCTTAACAACTTTTAGACCCAGAGTACTTCTCGTGAACTATAGGTGAGGCTTAAAGACTTTTAGACCCAGAATACTTCTTGTGAGCTCTAGTTGAGGCTTAAAGACTTTTAGACCCAGAGTACTTCCATGAGCTATAGATGACACTCAAAGACTTTTAGACGCAGAATACTTCCTGTGAGCTGTAGGTGACACTTAACAACTTTTAGACCCAGAGTACTTCTCGTGAACTACAGGTGAGGCTTAAAGACTTTTAGACCCAGAGTACTTCTTGTGAATTCTAGGTGAGGCTTAAAGACTTTTCTGTGGTTTAAGGAAGGCTCACTGTGATAGAGTTGGAGAATCAGTGGTCAGGTCTGTTGTTGTCTTTATAAGCTGCATTGCAGAAGATATAGACTGAAAAAAATATTCATACTTTTTGTATTTCTTCTGACAAAAACTATGTTCAACCATATGCAAAATAGTTTGCATAACTTAAACTATGCAAGGAATTTAAAGATCCAGCCTATCTGGTATGCTACATGATCTCCCAAGTGCCACATTCTTGCTGTCACCTTATCCTCATCTATCTTGGGGGTGGGGGTGGGGCTGTCGAACAAGTTGCAAGTTATCCATTCAGGGAGGAGACTATGGGGATAACAAGCAGAACCTAGAAGAGTACAGAAGGATGGGCAGTCATACTAATAATGTACACATAAGACTGTTGTGCAGATGGACTGACAGCATTACATACTGTGTTTAAGCAGTAAATGTCCTTGTGGAAAGCTTGAATGACATCACACTATGGAGTTGTTATCTCTTCTCCTCTTCTGCCACTCACTGAGATAAAAAAAAGTTTCTGATAGCCAAATGGGGTATCTGCTGGCAGCCCAGTTAAAGGTGTGTGGGGGGGAAACTACTTTTGTGTATGGAGGAGGCATAGTTCTCAACCTCTTAGCACATAAAATCTGGACAAAGTCAAAAATAATGGAGGGCAAAGCCCTAAAAATAGGGGACAAATTTTAAGTATTGCTCTTATAAACTTAGAAAGTTGCTAGAACAAAAGGTCTTGTGTTACCATGCATTTTCTGAACGTTATGAAATAGCAATGTCTTTTGGCTTTTCCTGGTTAGGGGTCACCACAGCAGATCACCGGTCTGCAGATTGATTGGCAGTGGTGTTTTTACAGTGTTGAGTTCCCAGCCTGTTGCCCAATCTTCACAGCAGGCACACACATGCACCTAACTGCATCTCTTTAAAGCTCACTCGACCACAGGAAGGACATGCAGACTCCACACAGAAGACACTCCGGCCGAGAAGTGAACCGAAGAACCTTGTGCTGTGAAGTGGCAATGCTAACTGCTGCACCACTGCAGCCATTCCAAAGGATATGAAATCTGAAACTCAAATGCCCTGTCATTATTTAGTGAATTCAGTCCTCACTGATTTGTCATAAAAATCCATAAAATCACAAATTTTATGAGGAACCGACAAAATATGAGGCAGAAATCTGGACATTCTGCAGCATTTTGGACAGTTGAGAGGTATGGAGGAGGGGTTCCAGGATGTTACTGATGACTGGGTACTGTGAGGAATGAAAAAAGAAGACAGCACATTGAAGACAAAGGGCGGTTTTTTGCTATGGGACACAAAATACAGTTGCTTAATTAGAATCCAAAAAAGTGTATAAGTATGCAAGCTGGACCAGGTCCTCCATTTATTCTGTCAGAATTTATGCTTCAGTGAAGTTATCCCATTTAGCTATATGCATATTGAATTGGTAGCACTGTACATAGTTTCTGTTACTACTTAAACTAGCCAAGTTTATGACATTATCTATCCAACCAAATTTTACATGAGAATAAAGCAGCATGCTCCAAAGTTTCAGTGGGGCAGTATTTTTCAAAAAAGGGTCACAGTGAAAGATTTTGGCATGTACATGACTTACTATATAGCTACAGGTGGCTGAGATGAAGCATGAGACACTGAGGAACACAGTACCGATGGCTATATTTCAAAGGAAGTAATTGCCAGTGTGATTTCTAGGTCTGCACCATCAGTGATTCCCTTCCTTTGCATGATTTCTCCCTTCCTTGAGTTGCTGTAACAGTACATTCAGTATATTCAGGAGACAACCTTGCAAAAACACTTACACTTTACTTTTTTGCCCTTCTGTGTTGTATTTGTTTCCAGTATTTCTGATCCTCATGGTTTTTGCAGTTTGGAATTTCATAGTAGGACTACAACATACTAATATACAGTTCTTATAATGTATAGAAAACTATGTTTGACTAGTACATTTATCACTTCTCACTGTGTAAAGCATAGTACTACACAAATATGTCAAGAGTTTAACAAATGCACATATACCTGAATGCTAAGTACACTGGACATACAGCTTTACTACAAGAGTTCCCTGCAGATGAGCAACATTTTGTCACACATTCCGGAATTCATAAATAATGTTACTCAACAAGCACATTGCTAATCAGAGGCATGCTCATTCAGCCCAAGAGAATATTCTTTAAATTAAGAAATGTGTTTATTTTGTTTTATTTTACTCCAATGACTCTAAGATGTTCTCAAGAAATTTAAGTACCCAAACCTATGAAATCAAGGACTTTACATTGTTTTGTAGCCAAACCTTATCCAAATGAGAAATAAAGTTGCAACTTACTATTAGAGTCCTGTCCAAGAGCACACTGTAGTGTAACCCTAGCAAACCAGTTAAAATAAAGTTGGTTAAATTTACAGCTGGTGAATTCCCATCTGCTGCTCAATATTTTGGTTGCTGTCATGTTGCTGATTTTGAAGTATAAATTGTAACAAATTTTCCTGTTTGGGGAATAACTAGCATGACTGAAACAATGCAGCACCAACTTTGTACATATACACATGTAAAACAAATAAGTCCTCCAGGTTCTCCATGGACTTTCACATGGCTAGTCTGCTTACCTTGTTATCACACCTTTTAAGTTCTCTTTAACAAGATGGCTTCATGTCCTGCTTCTATTTAATCAGGAGTCCCTTAGAGATCTGTTGCTATTCCCACCCCTTTTTTATTGTTGATAACAATCTTCTCAACACATAAGTATAGTGCTAAATGTTGATAAACTTTTAATCCTTAGGGCTTTTCCTAACTTCATAAACTTGCAAAATATTCTCCATAACAAATGTTAGTACTGTATGTTCATGGTTTTCCTCACATGACCTAATAATCAGTTCCAACAAAACCAGCTCATGATCTTTGTAATACTGAATGATTTACACATAACTGCAATGTCAACATCAGTGTCCATTTAGGCATTCTCATAGATATAATTGCATGAAACATGATCTACACCTGACCTTTGATATTCAGATTGGTTGTTCATCAATGAAAGTTCTAAACCTCTAAAACTCTCATGTAGACTAATCAGCTTTCTCTCCCTTGAGTCTCATTGCACAAATGCAAAAAACATCATTATACCAAAACTGGGATATTTCATAAACTGCATTACATTAGGTAATTTCAGAAATTACCTATACGCCCTTCTTACCCTGGAGAACATTGATGTCTGTGCAGTGACTGGGGCATAGTTTAAAATAGTGGAGAGCACTTCAGCTGTACAGGGATATAATGAATTAGCATAGCTGTACAGGGATATAACGCCTTAGCATAAGGAGCTTAATACAATCTACCAAAGCCAAGTTTGAGGCTAAAATAGCTACTTAAACCAAAGACAATCACAAGTCATTTTTAGTTATGTTCATAATATAAAAAGCACAATGCAGCAATACTCTGAGCTGATTGTGAATGATGTTACCTACACTGAGGCTGAAGACATAGCAAAACTACAGGCTGACAAATTTAGGTCTAACTTTACCCTTCTCTCCCTTCTCTCTGTCCCTCGCGATATGTCTGAAACTGGTTTGCCACCAGTTATCACAGAAGACCAAGCACTAAAAGTGCTATCAATAGCTAAAAATACTACATTGATGGGTGGAGACAATATTCCTAGATGCTTCTTAAATAACATGAAGCATGATTTAGCCACACCCCTAACAGCACTGTTCAGTCTCATCCTGCATACAGGTGTTGTACCTAGATATTAAGAATAGCTACAGTCAGTTCCCTGCATAAGGGAGGACCTTATGCAGACCCAGGCAATTATAGACCCAAATGTCTGACTAGTCCCATATGCAAAGCCACGGAAAGGCTTATCATGGAACTAATCAATCACATAGGGAGCCTCCAAACACTGGACTGGTTTCAGTTTAGATTAATTCGCGGGCAAGTTATGCATACTCAAACTTGTGAATTTTTTTTAGAAAGGTCAGCAAAGCAATGGATGAAGGCAAAACAGTACACATCACATACCTCAACCTGACCAAAGATTTTGATGCAATACCCCAATCAGGCATAGTAGAAAAGTGAAATAAAGTGGGAATAAACCCCTGTGTCACATGCTGGTTTGCCAACTGGTTCATAGATAAGATGCAGAAAATCAAAATAGAGGAAGTTACCTCCACAAAGCAACTAGTCTCCAGTGGAGTCCCCCATGGTACTTTACTGGGACCTCTCCTGTTTGGCAGCTACTTTTTTTAAGTAAAAGCCAATATCAAAGGGTCTGGCTGACTAAGTTTGTAGATGACTACAGGCTAAGAACAGTCATTGAATTCCCAAATGACAGCCATCCTGCAGGAAGGTTTGTCAATGATAAATTGTTAAGAAATGACTTACAGCTTCACAGCAGTTCTTGGTCAATTTTGATTGTTTTTCTTAAACACAAACTTGTCTTTGCCTGCATCTTGGCTCATTAACAGCAGTAGAAAAGAACTCCCAGCCCACACTCTTGTTTTCCCCTCCCCTTCCCTGTTTATTACCTTAAGCCAACCCCAAAGTTAATAAATATTACCTGTGGCAGACATTAGATCTTACACAGCCAGACTGGGTCTGAAGCACTAATAGCTCCCTTCCAGTCAATATCTTGGAAAACCTTTATTACCTGATTTGGCTTACTAAGTCCCTTACTACCCATTAAAGAGTACCTCAGTAGAAAACTGCTCAAGAAAGCTTAATGCTTTATGTGTGAGCTCTTGAACACTAAATGTCTTATCAGGGCATAAAAGTGTAATTTACTCTCATAGCCATAAAACTGTAAAACATAACAAACGCAACTCTTTAGACAAATTGTTATAAAAAGAAGGAGGGGAACCTAACAGAAAGTAAGAAAGCACCTACTTTTAGCTCCAGTCCACTCACACAGTATACACAGTCCCTTACTACCCCGTGGTCTGGTTTGATCCTGCTCAGCTCGCCCTCGCTGTGCTCGGGCTTGCTCCGAACCCCACCCTGCCCCCAAATTCCACCGCCCCCAGTGGTGCTAAATATATAGTGCTAGAACCACACCCCCTCTTACTTCAACCAATCAGCTATATCCAAGTCATCAATAGGCTCTCCAGTACTAAACCTTTCTTTCCTATCTTAAAAAGTTTAAAATGGGGACAAGTCATCCTCAATAATCCCAATGTTACTTGCAATGAAACCACTGAAAATACTACCACTGTACTCTCTCCTACCCTTTTTGCTTGTCCCATATCTTCTTACTGCCTATGAATATAATACATACCCAGGTTTCCACTACCCAAAAGTCCAAACCACCACTTATAGCTACACACAAGCTGGAACACTTAATATATCCCCTCCCATCTAACTCCTTACTTACTAGGTAATCAGCATCTCATTAGAACAAGATATGCCAACCCTAAAACCAAGAGATACCAAATCTATTAATTAAAATCTAGAAGCTCACAATCAGATTACAATGCAACTTGACAACGGATGGAGATATCTACCCAAATCCCAGCCCATCCTCATCCACTGGCTCTAGGTCCTTTACTAATTGTCCCACTACTACACAAATCTTAGACAACCCCCCAAAACTCACTCTTGATCAGTCACTTAAATATCAGAAGTGTAAACAATAAGATTCAATGCCTACATGTCATCTTAGATGCTCTTTCCCCAGACACACTATATCTTACTGAAACCTGGCTAAAACCTTCTACTTTGGTTCATAGGTTCATAGGTAGGTACCGGGTTATCTGCCCAAAGGCATTTATAAGCCTAGCTGGGATGTGTTGGCTTTCGCCACCCCCTTAGATTAGTTCCCTGTGCCTCTGTCCAGCAGAGCCACTGACGTGATCCCCGGGGTAAACTTTCTGTTTCCCATCTATTCGTCAAGGTTTCTCTTGAAGAGTGTTAGTGAGTAGCTGTGCCTAATGTAGATTGGAATCTTGTTCCAGAGCATGGGAAGTCTCTGGGACAGGAATCTATCCCTCCAGCATGTCCTATTTATTGTTGTGGTGAGGTTTAGATCCCTAGAGCATGTGGCTTGAGGGGATATGGTTTTCTTTAAGTGGAGCATATCCATCAATTCTGGGTTGGACATGGCCTTGTATGTCAGTCAGAGATCACCTCTGAGTAGGGGGTATGCAACTGAGTACAGCTGGAGTTTCTTCAGTCAAGCTGCATAGGGCATCTGTTTGAAGCCAGTGATCCTCTTGGTCAGGTACTTCTGTGGTCTTTCCTGATGTTGCAGGTGTCTTGTAAGGTACATCCCAAATGGGGCATTGTACTCTATGATGGGTCTGATGAGTGATGCGTAGAGGGGCACAATGACCTCTTTTGATCTGGATGCAAACCTTTTTGTGATTAGGTGGGCCACATAGAAGGATTTTCTAACCACTTTGGCAATGTGATTATCAAAGGAGAGATTACTATCTACTTGGGCCCTCAGATCCCTTATTACTTCTTCTGTGTTTAGGGGGCTACTATCTATGTGGTAGTTTGTGGGTACTTCATTTTTTCCAAAGGGGATGACTATGCACTTGTTGGCATTTAGCTTGAGGCCATTGCTTTGACACCAGGTATCTGTCTCAGTGAGACCCTTTTGGAGGATGTCTGTGTCAGCCGGAGATTCAGTTATAGCCCCTACTTTGCAGTCGTCAGCAAACTTGGTCAGCCATAGTCCTCCTGTGCTTGCCTGTACCTCTGAGAAGTATATGCGGAACAGGAGGGGTCCTAGGACTGAGCCCTGGGGAATGCCACTTGTAACCGGTTTAGAGTCAGACCTAGCTCCCACAACTCTTACCATGTGGGTTCTGTCTGTGAGCCAGTTGGCAACCCATCTCATGACATAGGGGGTTATGTTCAGGCTGGTGAGCTTGTCTATAATACCAGAATGGGGAATGGTGTCGAAGTCCTTTGTGAGGTCTAGGTAGGCTGTGTGTACCACCTTTCCCTTGTATATAGCCTTGTTAACTGTCTCAAAGAAGTCCACCAGATAAAGAAGTTATACCACCAGGCTATAACATCCTAAGGCTTGATCGAAACAATAGAAAGGGAGGTGGGGTAGCTGTTCTGTACAGATCCATGCTTGAAGTGTCCAATAATGCCCTGCAAACATCCCTGTTTGGCAATGCTGAAATTCTTATCACTAAGCTCCACATTAATAATAACAAATGTATAAATCTCGTCTGTGTGTATATTCCCCCAGGCAATAACATAAATACCCTTGAAGATATCCTACATTGGTTATCCAGCATTTACCCCCAAAAAACATTGCACTTGTGGACTTCAACATAGACTGGAACATGTGTTCCTCAGAACCCCCCACTCACCACATAATCCTTTATGGATTTTCACAGGTTATATCCTTCCCCACTAGGATCAGTAAACCCAACAATAAAGCAAGTATTCTGGATTGGATTCTTGGTAACATCCATCCCCTCAAATACAAGAGTTGGACCCTGCCTGATGATGTAAGTGATCACCTCCTCACCTATTTAATCAGGCAAAAAGCTGATATCCACAACCAGTCCATTTTAAAACAACAAGGAATAATAAGAATTTCAACTGCACAAATTTCAAAAATGAACTCAGATCTTGGAATTGGTCAGTTCTGAAACAATTACCACTTAAAGAAGCTGTAAATTACTTTAATACCAAATTCCTAGCCATCCTTGACACCCATGCACCAGCACGGACTATTAGAACCAAAACAAAAGTTGCTCCTTGGCTCCAAAAAAAAACAGACATAAAATGCTGCTTAGAAATAGGGCTTGGGCCACTATGAGGACCACAAAAAAACCCATAGATCAACTTCGATACAGACAGCTAAGAAATGAAACAAAAAAATCCACCACATTAGACAAGAAAAACTATTACTGTCATCTACAAGAAAAAAGCACCAAAACAAGCCACAAAAGTTTTGGGTAGGTATAAACAAACTCCTTAGTCCAGGACAGTCCTCCACTCCTACCCCCTTGGATTCTAACCAAAACTCCCCAGCAGAAATTGCCAATACCTTTAACAGCTTCTTTGCAACAACCATCCAGAACCTAGCTGACCATTTATCCCCTGGATGCCCATATTCTCCAGCCACTACACCCTGCTCCCAACTCCCCTTTAACGTCAAGCCAGTTTGCACATCTTTGGTCTGAAAATTACTTACAAAACTAAAGCCTACCACCCTGCCGGCTGATCTCCTCCCTGCAGAATATCTACAAAAAGCTGCAGATGCCATAGCATACCCCATTACTATCCTGATCAATAGAAGTATAACTAAAGCATCCATTCCTTCCATCTGGAAGACATCCCATGTCATCCCACTCCATAAAGGGGGTAGCGTTACTGAACTTTCAAACTATAGACCCATAGCTATTCTGTCACCATTAGCTAAAATTATGGAAAAATGCATCCACAATCAACTTCTGAACTATCTTATCCATAATAATCTTCTAGCCAACACCCAACATGGCTTTAGACCATTCCATAGTACAACCTCAGCCCTCCACTCTTTCTCTAACATCATTAACCAACACCAAAACAATAATAAACTTTCCTCTGCTTTCTTTCTCGATCTTTCAAAAGCATTTGATATGGTAAACCACCAAATACTCATAAACACTTTGAAATCCATCTCCCTAGTGGACCAGGCCATCCAATGGTTTCAATCATATCTCAGTGGTAGACAACAGGCTGTCCTATGGCAGAGCAAACTATCCACCCTTGTACCCTCCGAGTACCCCAAGGCTCCATACTAGGTCCACTATTATTTTCCATTTTCATCAATGATTTGTATAAGGTCATCCCAAACACAACATGCATTCAATATGCGGATGACTCCACTTTAGTATGCTCCAACACTTCACCTACAGAGTTGCAGATTCTATCCCAAAATACTTTTAACACAATTGAAAACTGTCTCCTTAACCATCGTCTCATGTTACATCCTAATAAAACCAAGCTGCTGCTTTTCTCCCCCACTCACAGGTCTGCCCCTATAACCTTTACATTAAAATCCAACAACAGCATCATTATTTCCCCAGATTCCCCAAGCAAACTGTTAGGAGCTATAATAGATAATAACCTTAAGTTTGATCTGCATATCAATAAAACTATTAAAACAGTTAATAAAAAACTTGGCTCACTATATAGCATCAAGCTCTTCCTAACGCCATTAGCCAGAACTGTAATTGCTCATTCACATCTACTCTCCCTTCCTTTATGCTTTCCCTCTATTTACAAACCTCAGCAAACTGACCTTAATAAACTTTCTAGCAGCTATAATCGCATTGCTAAATTTGTTACCGATGCAGCCTATAGAACTCATCACTGTCATAACCTAAATCTACTAGGATGGCTTCAACTGCCTAACCTACTTCAAATTAACCAACTAATAGTTGCACACAAGATCCTGTACCAACCAGATAATACACTCATACTTAAAAACCTCATCACCCCCTACAGTAACCTTAGTGTACTTCGTTCATCTGAAAGACTACTAGTTCAAACTCTCAAATCCAACAACACAGTCGGTAAATCTCTATTTACTAACTCTGTTGGCAAAACTTGGAATTCTCTTCCTGCTAATCTTACATCTGAACTCTCTCTACCTCAGTTCAAGAAAAGTCTGATTCAGTACTTTAAAAAACGATGGCTATGTCCTTGTCCTAATCCAGACTAGCTCTAACCATCACTCCTGTGCACATGGAGGACTTCTGCATACACTTTATTGTTTCTTAACTTATAAATCCTATGAACTCCTTGGATCTACTACCAGGTTAGCCTACTAGGCATTCAATATCCTATCATTCTTAAAAACACTGTCTAGAATTTTCGATCTGAGTAAAAATGTAATAATTTGTTTGTGTATCGTTTTTTTTGCGTTTGTTTACATCTGTGTAAAAAATCCTTTTATCTGTGTTTTATTTTGTGTTTTAAACTGTAAAAATGTAACAGTTTGTTGAATGTCATTTTGGAGCTTTTCTCCCTGGATCTCTACTGAAAATGGACATGTATCCAGTTGGACTATCCCGGTAAACAAATGTAAAATAAACAAACAAATAAATAAATAAATAAATTGTCCCAAATAAATAACTGGTGCCAAAATCATGTACTGAAACTAAATGCCAAAAATGCATTATTGTATCTTTTGTGAAGTTATGTATCCCAGAGACTATCACAGTAACAATACGGCCC
Organism: Protopterus annectens; assembly: GCF_019279795.1. Classification (NCBI taxonomy): domain Eukaryota; kingdom Metazoa; phylum Chordata; order Ceratodontiformes; family Protopteridae; genus Protopterus; species Protopterus annectens. Next base: position 210,191,267 of record NC_056735.1, read on the forward strand.
TAAGAGTTGACCCATCTGTTCAAGACTTGGAAACTCATGTGGACAATGTCCTAACTTTTAACCAACATGAGTCCATTATTGTAAGAACATCCTTCTATATTGCACAACTTATAAACAAAGGGATTGTGTCTAGCTCTAGGGATGTCATTGTCCCCCTTCACTCATCCCTCATTAGGCCAGTCATTAAATATAATGCCCCTTTTGGGATGTATCTGTCCAGACACATGCAGTGACTGGATTGCCCACAGAGGTACCATATTAAAAGGATACTAGGCCTAAACAACATGTCCTTCATGGACGGACTCAAAGCTCTGTCACTACTTGGTATCCTACAGACTTCTAAGAGGTGACCTGTATTTGGCATACTAGGCATCCATCAACTAATACTGATTGATTTACTGCACATCAACAAGTCAAATGGCATCAGAAATACTTGGTCTAGGGATCTAAACCTCTTCTGTGACATCATCAAAATAGTTCAAAGGGACAGGTTTATCTTGCAGAGGATACTGCTGCTCTGGAATGGATTCCCCAACCACATAAAATAAAGTTCATCACTGTCCATATTCAAGCACAACTTGGATCTATGGATGAGAAACAGAAAATTCACCACGTGACTAATTCCTGTACTAATAATGGACAGAGGCAGCTCCTAAATGCTTTATCCCATGGATATGTCCCTCCACTTACCTTAATTTGAACACAAAAAGGGAAACTGGCTAGGCTTAAATTGGCCCTCAAGGGAAGCTACCCTAGTACTTACCTATGAACCTATGAACCTTAAAACTTCAATATCCCACACAACATTTTTCATAAAATATTGCATTATTACACTTCCTGAGATCATAACAATCAGGAATCCATTGTCTTATTTCCTCATTTCTCTGACACTAAATGTAATAAGATCTTTAGTTTCTGCTATTTTCAGAACAATAACATATATTGCACATCATTAAAGGTCCTCCTTTTACCATCGTTACAACAGAAAAAGCTTTCCACAAAATTGTCCTTGCCATCTGCGGCTCTTTTCCTCCTGAAATTAGAAATTGTTTTATCCTTACCATATTATGATTCACTTTAGTGAATCATCTTTCAGATTCTATGAATTATATATAATACCATAAGCCATGCTACGCAACCCTCATGTTCTCTCACTTTCTTATCCCTTCCCTTCTTCACATCCTGCAGACTGTGTAAAATAATTTGCTTTCATCTACATTTGGGACTTTTTTACTTGCTGTATTATTTGAACTGGTTTGTTAACAAAATTTATACTTTCAGTAAACACTGCATTTATCTTGTTTAGAGATCATTAAGGTCTCTGCCTAGCAAGTCCTGGTCCAGGATTCATTTCCAATATCTAGTTACTAATATACCTCTCAATCTGTTAGAGCAAGAAATCTGGACAAAGCCATAAATAAAAGTGGGACAAAGGCCCGAAAATAGGGACAATTTTTAAATATTGTTCTTATAAACTTGGAAAGTTGATAGAATAACAAACTTTGCATTAGCATGAATTTTCTGAGGGGTATGAAGTCTGAAACATAAACATTTGTCATGATTTTCTAACTTCAGTCTTTAATCACTTGCCACTAATTTGCCAGAAAAACCACAATTTTATGAAAAATGGACCAAAAATATGAGGCAAAATTCTGGACATTCTGCAAAAATCTGTACAGTTGAAAGGTATGGTTACTGTGTGTGTGGAATTTGATTGTTCTTTCCATGTCTGCATGGGTTTTCTTTACTTCCATAACACCCTGGTTGATTGGTTGCTCTAGAAAGGGCCTGTTTATTGCAATTGCCCTTTAATTGCTTTTTTTTTTTCAGAAGAGAGTCCATAATGGCTACTTTGCTTAACTGGCTAAACAAATTAATAAATAAAATACAAGTAAATAAAAACTTTAATACCTCACAAAACTCCAAACAAACAAATGAACCTCCAAAAAATGTATAATAATGTCGGTACCACTGACCTGGACTGTGTCAGAAAATGGTAATTAGTAAAGTATAGCTACCCAGTTAACTAGTATAAATGAAATAAGCTAATACTAAAAGCCAAATAACATTTTTTTCATCTGTTACCATTACTGAATATAGCTGCTAGAATACTGACTGAGAAAAAAGGAGGCCATGACTTATTTAAGCCTGAAACAATTTGCACTACATAACATAAGCAGAAATGTGGTTATTAATCCAGTACATGACACTAACAGCCATGGTATGCATGCAGAAAATGATGTTACCATTAGCAAACACTCATTACACCACAATGTGACAAGTGTAACCTAATGCCCTTTCATGTAGTATACTTTTCATATTACAGCCATACTGAATGACAGACATGGGACTCAGCAGTTGGTGTGCTGAAAGGTGGGGTATAAACTAAAGCAGCCTGCACACTGTACACAAAAAGAAGCTGACTGCACTGAAAATTCTGAACATATGGGACCACTGCATAGCAGCCTCTGCACCACGCAACAGAAGAAGGTGGATGCATCTAACATGTCGAAGCTATAAGAGCACTGCATGGCACACTGCAAACTATGTATCAGAAAAAGTTGGATGCATCAGCTGTGTATATGATATGGGATCTCTGCATTGCACACTGTGCACTGTACAACAGAATAAGGTGACTGCATTGAACATGCTGAAGGTATGGGAGGACTGCATAACAGCCTGTGCATCATGCAACAGAACAAGGTGGATGCATCGGACATGCAGAATGCATGGGAACACTGCAGAGCACAATGTACACCACACACCAGAACAAGGTGGGTGAATTGTACATGCAGACGGTATGGGACAATGCATAGCACTCTGTGAACTGTGCACCAGAACAAGGTGGATGCATCAGATATATCAATGCTATGAGAACACTTTCTAGAAGACTGTGCACCCTTCTCATATACTGAGTCTTGTACCTTTTTGCTAGCTGAATGTTCACTAACTCCATTGTTCAGCATAATGCTTAAGCAATATGACTTAGACATTCTCCTTCCCAGAGACAATTTCACATCTCTACTCACATCTGTTAAAATATTTATGTGGACAAAGTTGTTCTACATTTATCATCCATTACATATAATACATATCACCATATTATACATCAAATGCAGTCCAACAAATATTACAAAAATATAATATATTGCCTAGCTGTTTCATTTTCAAGTAAAGTAGACTTTTCTCCAGATCTTGGGCATTGACTGCAAAAAAATGTCCTTTATTTCCATTAACAATATCTCAAGTAGTAGTATTCATTGTTTTAAACCACTAGGAGACAGGGCAGAACAAATTTTTCATTTTCTACTCACATCCTCCTGTTTTTCTAATTCATCTTTAACTTCTACTGAGCTTTTAGTGTTCCCAGTTTTTAGAATACTTATATTATCCACATCAGTTCTTCATAAGAGACTTACATAGCAAGTTCTTTGTAGCATGGTCTCATTTGCATTTGTAGACATTAACATATCTTCAGTCCAATAACACTTTAATATTGCAGTAAAAGTCAATTTATATTTCACACTACATTTATATTATCAAATAACAATCATAAATTATACCTTCTGTTGAAATGTTACTTCCAAGCAGCCATCATTTACTTGAACAGGTCAGCCAGTAACTAAGAACCATTGTTGTGTTTATCATAATTGCTACATAATTTGCTCCTTTTCATAACATGACGCAATCTGGATCAGAATAAATCTAGGCTTTCCATATTTATTATCAATTTCTGTCAATGGTAATTGCACCACCTTTTCAGTTTCCAATGATTTTTTTCATTAAACCTGTTCACCTCACCGACTTTTTTCACAGAATCCATTAAATATGTACTTTCATCTCCTTCAAAAACTCCAGTCTTATATTCTACATTCATGCATTATCTTCCATTGCAAACATAAATGCTGCTCTGCATATTCCCCTTGCCCATCTAGTCTATTTGTTGTTTCATGACTCCAAACAGCTGGTATATATCTAGCACCGTAACATCTTTTTGTTCGTGCAAAAACGCAGCATCTTCATCTCCAGTTACATCCAGTCAGTTTACGTGCCTAACAAAAGCTCTGGTGAATGACATGCATCGTGCTGATTCTCTTCCACCCCCCTCACTACTTGTCTTCCCAGTAAGTTAAATCAGTTTTGTTCTGTCAGCATCATATCCTTTTGGTTTGAGTTATGCTTTACTCTTTATGTCAGTACTCATCTGTTCCTCAAAGTTCATATTTTCAACAGTACTGTCCATATTTTCTATTGCCACATGACAGGAAATACCTTCACAGACTACTATACCATAAATTCAACCTTAAATGAATTAAACTGAAAAAATATAAAAAAAAGAACAACTCATCGAGGCACCCAACATTGAAAAGTAGTACAAGACTTCCACTTCTTGGTTGCCTTTTAGGAAACAAATCATTTACTGCACTGTGCTCTTCTAGGATGCCTCTAGGTCTTCCAGTCATAATCTACCAAGGTGGCCAGAGCCCTGTTGTACTTCTTATTTTTGATTTCATGAATTTTAATATTGTATTAGCTCTGTCACCTCTAACTGTGATGAACAGAGTTACAAGAGTACATAGAGTTTGAATGCAAAGTGTGAAAATATATGGATGTTGGTCTCTGTAACCATCTAGGTTGAAGTCCATTCGTAGCTCATCTGTAGAAGTGTCTGATAATGATTCTTATTTCATTTTACATAGTCTGAGGTCTTGGTTGAAACTGGTTGGTGAAGATCAGCCAAAGACATTTTTAAAATGCTTGTTTCTTTTTTGTGGTGACCATAATATATGCTGGGACAAAACACAGTTCAATTATGGCTGTGCAAGGCATAACTGCAAACTGCCATTAACATTCCACAATGCTAGTCAATAAAGTAAATAAAAATGTTCATCTACTTCTGATCAGGACAGTTACCTTACACATTGTTCCTAATTGCCTAATGGCTACAGGCATCTACAATTGGCAAATCTGCAGTATTACACTAGATGTTTGATCTCTAAAGGTTTTACTGAAGTCTTACACAGTGTTTTCTTTAATTTTATCTTATTTAGCATACATTTTGCTTAATCATAAGCATACAATATGTCATGGGAAAATCCTTGCAGGAGCTTGCTGATTCAGTCAAGACAGGCAAGAACCCTGCTTACTGGAATTTACATAATAAAACATATCTTCCTGACAGACTTCTCTAGTTCATTGGCATAAGACATTGGATTCCATTGTGTTGTGCATAACATTACTAAAACAACCAAGAAAAGCATTGTTCAGTCTTGGAAAATTATAAGATTTATTTTAAGACTCTCAGTTCATCTACCCTCATTAAGTAATATCCCAATTTGTTTGGCTATTATTTTTTGCAAATGTTGAAATATTTCTGCATTTATCTACTATGCAATAGTTCAGATAACATTGTATTTTTGTGGAGTATTTTAAGAACATGCAGGCTTATTGTACTATGTTTACCTTGAGTAAAATTTCAGGTACCTTGTATACCTCTGCAAGCACAAGGTTAAGATGATGACTAACTCAAAAATAAATAATATTATGTAGATTTTTTTCCTAAAGTACAGTAGCACATTTTTTGCTTTTTTGCCACAGTTGCAGCACTTTCAAATCTCTTGAGTTCTACTGCAGTTGTCTAGCAAGAAAGCCAGATTTGACAGGCATGATGCCGGGCCTTTGCAGCTGTGTACACCTGCCTCAAATTCACTTGGAATAAATTCATCAAAATTCTCTGCTAGATGTCCTTGTTCAAATGCATGATCATAACCCTTATTTGCTGTAATTTATGTATGTTTGTGATTATATTTGCTTGACTTAAGTACAATGGTCCAGGAGTTTGCTGCTTTATGTCCTTTACAATTTATTCTTCAGTGTAATATCTTACACTGTCTAAAACCCTACTCTGTACAGTCTTTCAATTTTATGCTGTATTTTTCTTGCAGGTCTCCATATAGGATTTCAGTTCTTAGCCATCAATATCAGCCTGAGATTCTAAGATACAAGTGAACGCAGTTGGGGTTGCAAAGTCTTTCTTCACTATTACAATATAAAGACAAGCTTTTTGTATTAATTTGCTATACTTGGTCACAACAGACAGTGTGCTGTTTCACATGTGTTACCCCTTTGCATTCCCAAAATGGTGGCTGCTTTAACTCGTTGAACCACTGAATTAATAGTTAAGCATAACCTATTTCCACTATCAAATGTGCAGATAACGAATTCTATTATTTACACAGAACAGCTTCTTGGGATGTGGTTTGATAATATGAAGAGACAGGCTATGAAGACATCTCAGTTTGCAGCTGATTTATCATGTGATCATTTCACCAGTGAAACAAATGATGTATTCTGGTCCCTGTACTCACCATACAAGGTGCCATCCCCCCCCGTACCTCATAATTTTAAACATCTAGACTGAGTCACAACACCACTAAGGAAAAGGGATTCATCTTTTAAAAATAGTGACTTTAGAATGATAGTGTAGTCATGGGCGGCCACTGTGGTGCAGTGGTTAGCATTGTAGCCTCACAGCAAGAGGTTCTCTGGTTTGATCCTTGGCTGGGGTGCCTTCTGTGTGGAGTCTGCATGTCCTCCCTGTGGTCGCATGGGTTTCCTCCGGGTGCTCCGGTTTCTTCCCACATCCCAAAGACATGCTGTAGGTGGATTGGACACTCTAAATTGGCCCTAGGTGTGAGTGTGTGCATGTGTGTGCCTTCTGTGGAAGGTTGGGCACTGGGTTGGCAACTCAACACCATAAAACTCCACTGCCAATCATGAGTGGACAGGTGATCTGCTGTGGTGACCCCTAACCGGGAAAAGCTGAAAGAAGAAGAAGAAGAAGAAGAATGATAGTGTGGTCATCCAAGACTTAACCTTCAAAGATTCAGAGGAGTCTCAGTTTTCCAGATTCTGTTCAAAACCATTGGATGGATTCTCTTAAAGTTTATATGGAGCTTTGTAAAACAGAGTGCTATAAATATATTAAGACTATGATGACTTGTGCTTTATAATACCAGATTGTCCTTTTGGCATAGTCTAATCACATTTCTCTTTAAAAGAAACATGACTAGTATTTGCTTTAATGCACCAAACTGTTTAAATAATCAAATAATCATTTTATATGTGTGTGTGTGTGCGTGTGTGTGTGCGTGTGCGTGTGCGTGTGTGTGTGTGTGTGTGTGTGTGTGTGTGTGTGTGTGTGTGTGTGTGTGTGTGTGTGTGTGTGTGTGTGTGTGTGTGAGTGTGCATGTGTAGGATTAGAAATTTTGTGAAACTAGTGGCCAGATTCCAAAAGACTTCTCAGTGCAAGTGGCTTACTCTGGTGTAAAGCCTATCTGTAAAACAGGCTTAAACCAGAGTAGGTCACTTACATTCTGAGCGAGTCTTTTGGAATTGGCCCGTATATTAATTGCAGGAGAGATGACACATTATACCTGAGATAGAACGATTCTGCAAGCACTGGAAATTTTGTTTAATTTACACTGGAAAATTTCTGGATTATAGATTATCACTAGAGTTTGGTTCCTAGATATATATACTAAAATTATTCTTATTTCACCTGTAATATGATTTTTAAAGCAACACTTTTCTTAAAAATGCATTCTGGAGTTTGACCACAGACAAACAACCAGATCTGCAACAATTAGCTTACAGTTAAATGAGCAAGGATAGAATTTAACTAGATGCTTACAATATTATTTGTGCAGATATCAAGTCTATGGACTGAGACTGCAACCTTTCTATAATACTGAACTCAGTACTACATGATGCAAATACAACCAGTAAAACAATATTACTAAGGGACTTCAGCTAACCAAACATTGACTAGCCAAACTGTTGTTCAAATAAAATATGTTCACCCACATAAGTCATTTCATAAACAAGATAAGTTGGAAAAGATAGAAATAATGCCTGCAAGAGACACAAATATTTTAACCACAGTATTCAGTAATATGGCATTTTGTGTAGCTCACTATTTAAGATTACTTCCATTAAAAAGTCAAATCATGCCATTGCTATATTTAGTCTTAGACAAGAAGAGTTCTCAAATGGTATATCATAAAATTAACAGCACGAGTAGTTATGATAAGGATCTGTTATTTAGCAGAAATACAAAACAAAAAAGTTGATGTAGATGAATTTTATCATACAGTGAATGAACATGAATGGATACATAGCCAAATCATTCGGAATCAGTAAAAGATATATTGGGAAATTCAATAACTGGCCCCTTTGTGGAACTACAAAATCAACAAACTTTCCAATAGAAAAAGCAGGTTCTATATAGCCTACAAGACCAAAATGCAACACATTCTGTATTATTAAACCTGCACTGAACAAAACACAAAAGATCTCTAGAGATCACAAGGTGTTAAACTACGAACCAGAGCTGGTTAACAAAGTCAAAGATAGCAAGACAATAAGAAAACGTTTTCCCAACAAGATCAGAAAAAAATCAATATATAAAAATATAAGTAAAATCTATTTTATTTAATGATCGTCCATATACAGAAAACCTAAAATGTGATTATAGCAAAGCTCCATGTTAATGTCCTTTAAAACAGTCCTGTGTTAGTTCTGAGTGATCCAGGGAATATATTTGTCAATCCCAGTGAGGTAGAGGGTCATTTAACAGTCACCTGAAATAATGACATAAAGGGGTTTTGTCATTTGTATGCAGAGTAAGCTAGTTGTACAGTAAACAATTCTTAACATGAGCATCTTTAATCAGATTCAAGTCTCCAAAACATTATGAGATTTCACAGTGATACAGGGAACTGCAGGTTTTGATTGCTTGTCAGTGTAAAAGATGACTGCAATTCATGTTGAAAGGGAAGCAGTAAAGCATTTGTAGAAATTAGAACTAACAATGCCAGATTCATCAATTACAGCATCGTTTTACTGTGAAGAACATCCTTGTACGTCAACTGTAATACTATCCTGAAAAGTCAAAAGGTTGTATGCAGGAAACGTCTTAATTAACAGATTTTTGTGGGTAGGATGCAATTGTATGCTTCTCTTTCCTCGATGAATGAGTTAAAACGATATATATCAGATTGTGCATTTAACAAACTCCCCTTTTCCTCAGTTAATATTAAATTACTAACAACTTTTCTGGGTCATAAGCACCGGTAAATAACAATGCTTAGACATTCAGTGGCTACTTTCAGAAAGTATAATAGCCAGTAAGAAAGTGCGCTAAGTAATATCTTTAGTATTTGAAATCAAACACACTTTCTGTTTGAAAATTTATAGTCCTTCATATAGAAGCATATCCATAAAATCAAATTCTGTCAGATCACAATGAAATCAAAAAAGACAAAAGACCTGAGAAGACAATTGCATACTTTGATGTGACAAAATCAGTGAGTACCTCTGTTTTTTGTGATTAACAAGCAGGTGGAAATATTTGCTTGCTGGTGCAACTTGTGCGTTGGATGGGGTGAAGCAGTTCATTTTTTACTTCCTCTAAGTGAATGTAATTACCCTGAAGTGAACATTATGGGAATGAACCCTAATGAGCAAATGTCTTTACTCATGGCAAGCAGTGTTGCAGCGGCTGCAAACTGTCCACACATGGAAGAAATACACCATTTTCTGATTTTTTTTATTCATGTGTCAAGGTCCCTTAATATTTGCCAAGTTTTTTGCTCTTCAGCTATTTGAAAAAAATCTCTTTTCTTGTACTGTCTAGCAGCTTAAATTACTACTTATTCTTGTTTGTTGAGCAGAAATGTTTGAATGGTCAGGAGCAGTGGTCATCTAGGGAGAAAAACAACCCCACCATGAAACCAATTATACATTAGGCACGATTTTAAAAGATTTTTTTCATTTCTTCCAGTCCCACTTGACCAAGCCTCCACCATGAATAATTAATTAACCCAGTCAACCCCTCTTAGAGGGATTCAGTTGCACTGAGTAGAGCCATCATTTGCAGGTATCAGACTTTTCCACTTGCCCCTAACATTGCCTCTGTACATGCCTAGAGATGTTCCAAGTGTTGGTTGAGCAATGAGCTTTTGGGAGGGCATGTCACCCACTTCCACGAGAGATGTAATCCCTCAGATGGCTGTGCTCCTTTTACAGACTAGTGCTTCTCTGTACAATCCCCAGTGTCCACTGAAAATTCTAGGATGGACTATGAACCCTGAACATACATGCACAACCCTCCCTGAATAGTATGAGCAGGTATGGCCTTACCACTCTTCTGTCGTCCCTTCATGACCTTTCAATGACTTGGCTATTAATCAAATTTAAGACATCTGGGTCACAGTCAGGCCTTCTCCATGGAGCTGACAAAGATAATATACATTTTAATTAGGTATAAAGATTAAATGAGTATGCATACACATTAATAGGTAGATATAACGTGATTAAGAAGAATGTCGATGCAGTTTTACATAAACTATTGTAAAAATGATTACTGGAATATATATATTCTTTTAACAAATCATTTCAGCAAAGTATTTTACAGCAAATATTTTATAATTCACTGCATGAGAACTTAAACTACCAATACTATGCTACCAAAAAAATGTAAAATCCCGGTGAGTCAGAGCAGAGCACCTCGCTCTGCTCAAGAAAGAGAAAGACCTGTGGATGGATGGGAGATCGTTGTCCCGTTTGGAATCATATCTGTGTCACTGCTGGACAGAACAACAACAAACTAATGGCACATTTTTTTTTCATATAAGGGTAAGAAGCCACAAAAATTTGGGCTAGGCTTATAAATGCCTTAGGGCAGATAGCCTAGTATAAACCTATGAACCTATGAACCTATAATATAAATTTCAGGACAGAAGAAGAGATACACAACAAAATAACAGTAAGCAGAAAGCAGTAATCAGCAAAAACAATTATAAACTGTTATATATATCTGAAACCAGGAGGGAAGTGGTAAATGTAACGAGCTCCCAGGATGTGCATGACTGCTCCTACACTATTTCTGCACGGACCCAACTGCTATATGCTAATTACTCCATTTGCTGGTGAAAACCATGCAAATGAGGTGAATTAGTGATCCAGGAAGCCGGCAGGCATCTGTGCAGGAATAGTGTAACCTGCAGAAATGTATTTGGTTACTAATCGAATACATTACTGCATATTACAAAATGGAGGCATGACAGCTCCAAAGAATGCATGTATTCAATGTACTAGGCATGCCAATGGCCAAATATATGGCTATTGGTGTGGGAAATAGTTGCAAAATTATAAAAAATAACTTTTATTTCTTTTTTGGCTGATTTTGGCCGTTTAAGCATAGGGCAGCAGTGTGCAAACAGGATCGGCCTGAAAATATTAAAAAAGTTGGAAATAAGCTTTTAAACCCAAATCAGCATTTTGCTATGATAGTCAATGGCATGCATAAGACAACAATACCAGGGAATAGTGGTTGCTAAGGAGTAAGGCTCAGTGTGAGTGTGGTAACTATGAATTAGCATTCTGTTTTATGCAAATAAGGGGACTGATATTGAATCACAGAATTCCTCTCAGTGTTAGCTTGCACCCAACCGTGTAGGTGCAGCAACACCATGGCATAAGTATAAGAGATAAATGACCTCATAAGGGGGAGTGTCATACATGATGTAAGCTTATTGGAACTCTGTGGCCCGTGTTTGCCCTTAGCTAAGCACAGCTAAGGAAGGGGGTGTGTCTGAGGCTGCCTAGCAGTGTTTACATTGCCTAAACGGGTGTGCGCTCCACGCACCGTGTTTTAAACAAAAAAAAAAAAAAAAACACAGGAAATGGCAGCCATTGTTGGAACTTATAGTAAAGAATGGTGAGGAGGATTTGCAGGTGGGGGGAAAAGATGAGCAGTTTAGCTTTGTCGGGGTTTAATAGAAGCTGACAGTTTGCAAACCATTTTTCTACATCACTGAAAGTATTCTGGGTTAGGGTCATAAGCTCAGTTGAGGAGGAGGTGGTACATATTAAAGTAGAGTCATCCGCATATTGGATGCAGGTGGCCTTGGGAGTGATGATGGGTAGGTCATTGATAAAGACTGAGAAGAATAGTGGTCCTAGTATGGAGCCTTTGGGGACTCCTAGAGTAATGGGTAGATTTGTGGATAGGGTATTCTGCCATAAAACTGCTTGTTGTCTATCAGACAGGTAAGATTGGAGCCATTTAATAGAGCTACTATTCAGTGACAGTTCCTTCAGGGTACGGAGAAGCAGTTGGTGATTGGCCATATCAAAGGCCTTAGAGAGATTTAGGAAGAGAGCTGAGGTACGTTTGTTATTGTTTCGGTTGATGTTGACAGAGTTAGAGAAGGATAGGAGGGCTGATGTGGTGCTGTGGTGTGGCCTAAAACCATGCTGAGAGTTGGTCAGTAGTTTATTTTGGGTGAGATAGTGCATTAATTGGTTGTGGATGCACTTTTCCATAATTTTGGCCAGTGGTGATAGTATGGCTATTGGTCGGAAGTTTGAGAGGTCTAAAGAATTCCCTCCTTTATGAAGGGGAATAACATGGGAAACCTTCCAGAGAGACAGGATAGTGGCTTTAGTCAAGGTGCAGTTTATTATGATCGAGACAGGGTATGCAATGGCATCTGCCTCTTTTTGTACATATTCTGGTGGGAGGAGATCAGCTGCCAGGGTAGTGGGCTTTAGTTTGTTAATTACATATCGGATGGTTGATGTAGATGCAGGTTGGAAGGCGAAAGGGAGTGGGGTAGTGATTGTGGAGGAGTTTTGAAAGGAACTGGTGGGAGGTAGTTGGCTAGCTAGTGATTGGATGGTTTTGGTAAACAAATTGTTAATGATGTTAGCAGTTTCCTTTGGACTTTTAAGGTTGCAGGTTGAGGGGGTAGGGTGGAGTTTTGGCCAGGGTGGAGCAGTTTGTTTATGCCTCCCCAAAATTTTTGAGGTTTGTTCTGGTGTTTTTGCTGAAAGTGTTTATAGAAGTTTTTTTGTCTAACAATATGGCTTTCTTGGTATCATTCCATAGTTGTCGGAATTTAATATGGTCAAGTGGGTCTTTGGAGGTGTGCCAATTGTCCCATGCTTTATTTCTTGCTATGATTTTGATTTTGGTTACTTTAGAGAGACAGGGGGCAGTCTTAGTTTTGGCTCTGAGGGTGCAGATAGGAGCGTGGGAATCTAGAATGGAGAGGAATTTAGAATTAAAATAGTCTACAGCATCATCTAGTGGAAGTTCATTAAGTATGGCCCAATTGCATGCTCTGAGTTCATTCTGAAGGTCAGTGGAGTTAAAGTTCTTGTTGTTTCTGATAGATTTATATAGAACTTGGTGGTGGTTATCTACTTTATGCTTAATGATGTAAGTGAGTAGGTGGTCACTTATATCATCTGGGAGGGTACCCGTGTTATACAGGTCTGGGTGATTGTTGATAAGAATCCAGTCCAGGATACTGCCTTTGTAGTTGGATTTGTTTATTCTGGTGGGTGAGGATACAAGTTGGGTATAGCCGTGAAGGTTTATATGGGTGGTGGGAGATTCAGAGGAACAATTGTTCCAGTCAATATTAATGTCTCCTAACACCATAGTTTCTTGGGGGTATGTGTTGGAAAACCATTGGAGGAAGTCTTCTAGGGTATTTGCATTGTTGCCTGGGGGGATATAAATGCAGGCAATGAATATAGATTTACTTTTGTTAAGCTGTAGTTTGCTAACTAGGGCTTCTGCATTACTGAACAAGGGGGTTGTTGTGGGGCTAGTGTGACATCTATTGTGTTTTTAAATGGAATTTCTACTCCTCCACCTTTCCTGGTGTTTCAGTCTAGTCTAAGTATGTTGTACCCTAGTGGGATAACCTCATCATTTTTAGTTCCTGGTTTTAGCCATGTTTCTGTAAGACATAGCACATCAGGCGAGTAGGTAGCTAGAAGGGCATGAAGATTATGGACCTTGTTAATACTCCTGATGTTTAGGTGACAGGTCAGGACAGAGTTAGGGGACCTTGAATTTGGCCATATGTTGAAGGTGGTAGTGGGCTGGAAGCTTGTGGGAAGGGTGGGTCCAGGGTTAGGGTGGATGTCTCCATCCCTCATCAAATTAAATTGTACAATGATTATTAGTTTCAGCACTTTACTTATTATTTTATGATAATATCTAGTTTTGGGGGAGACGAACCATGGTCTAGTTAGTTGGTGGTTGTTAAAGGTGGATAGGGCAGGTTTGTAATGTGCTAGGAGTTGGTCTGATTCACTCAGGGTGGGAGCAGAGATGGTAGGAGATATGGGGTGGTGAAAACCAAGATATGACTGGTTTTCATAGATGGTGAGGAGACATATCCCTGGCAATATAACTGAGAGGAACATAATTGGTCTCATCTTTATAGTAGTGCTACTTGGTAAGGAATGTGGGTGGAGAATTAACAGGGTTGTTGGCAGGAAGGGGTGGTGTATTGGGTTGGTGTATGGAGGTGTGGGTTATCTATGATAGGTTGTAGGAGGGGTGAGTGGTTTATTGGGCTTAAATTTAGCACTAGTGGGGGCAGGTGAAATTTGGGGGCAGGGTGGGGCACAGAACGAGCCCGAGTGAAGCAAGGGTGAGTGGAGCAGGGCTATACCAAGCTACAAGGATTTCCAGGGTCTGTGAGTTTGTAGCCTTAAAGAATACAACTTTCCAGTGATTTTACACAGTTATTTTTAAAGTGAGCTGCAATTTACTCAATTTTATTCATTTTTTTGAAAGTGAGCTGTGTTTTAGTCAATATTGTATTAAACAAAGTTTGTAGTTTAACCAGACAATTTTATTGACTGTTGGGAGTAAGCAAGCTTTTAACCTGAATTTTGTACAGACGCACATACATATATACATACACATACACATATATTTCCTCAACACCCATGAGGCGTTGATCAGCAATAAGCGTCTCTTCCACCAAATAGCAGAATACCCAGAGGTAGTGGGTGCTATAGACTGCATGCACATACACATCAAAGCGCCACCTGCTGAGCGGGGTAGGGTCTACATAAACCTCAAGGGCTTCCCTCCATTAACTGCCGGGTCATGTGCGATGCCCAGGTCATTATCTTGAATGTGTGTACTGGCAGCCCTGGAAGCTATCACGACTCCCACATGTGACATATGACACAGCTGTACCAGACATTTGCCAATGGGAACATCCCATATGGCCACCTAGTGGGGGATGCTCGTTACGCACTGGAGCCGTGGCTGATGACACCCATCAGAAATGCACACACACGAACAAGAACTTCATAATGAGGCACATGCACAAACCAAAATTTTAATAGAGCATGTGTTTGGGATGCTCAAGTCACGGTTCCACTGCCTGGACATATCCAGTGGAGCCTTGCAGTACTCTCCAGCTACATGTACACAAATGTTCATTATATGTGCCATGCTACACAATATGATCCTGCAGAAACAGCTGCAGCAGGAACAGCATGGGCCAAGGCCACACAGTCCCGCACCATTGCCAAGACCATCACAGGTACAGAGGGACTCGGAGGAGGAACAACCTGAGCCTGCCCATGTAGCCAGAAGGAGGTGTGCCCAATATGCCCAGCCCTTGGCAAAGAGGCAATGCATAGCACATACACTGACACGGTAGGGACCCAGGGAATGACACCTCTCTCTGACTCGCACATACAGTAAAAGGGATGCCAAACATGACACTACCTGTGCTTTACCATGTATAGGGAGTGTACTATGTGCATCCAACATAGTCAGCCTTCCAGCACCGTCCTCAATACTGGCACAGCCACAAGGTAAGTCACTCTTGCTATCAATTGCTGAATAGAGTAGTATGTCCTGCTAGTTGTATCTATGGTATGGATGTGAGCATGCATGGGAATTGGGTGGCTGAATGGGATGGCAGCAGATAGTGGACACCTATGTGGGCAGCATGAAATCCATAACAAATACTGGTATCAACAAAGTAGGCAGTACTAGACAAGGTGACAAATCCCACTGCAGTACATGTGGTGGCCCAAATGTGTGTCCATAGGACACACACATGCATGTCAGTGAGGCTCACATACCCAACACCAGCCTCAGCCAGCAGGACAGGTGTAGATGACCATAAAGAAAGGCTGTGCTAAGGCATCCAATTGATGGCAATGGTGAACAGTCCCCCTCCAGACCTACACAGACAGACTACAACAGGTCTGGCAGTTGTATGTTAGTTCTGAAGGGTAAGAAGTCTGAAACTGAAATGTAGGTCAATAAAACCTATGATCTGTACTCTACTGATATGCCTCTAGTCTGTATGACAGGTCAGAATACAAAATGAAATGGAAGCCAACAGAGTACCTGAAATGCCAGTACAGTCATAGCAGATGTTTACAGTTGTCAGGTGTGCCCCCACCCACAATCTTATGTAGAAATGCAGTAACATGTACATGCGGGTTTAATAACAGTGGAGCACAGATTACCTGAGCTGGCCCAATTTACAGGATAGATTGTTGCATGTGTACAATATGCAGGGGTCCGTGTGTTAGGTTGTTGTGTGTTCAATATTGTCTGAAAGTGGTCAGCATGTAGGCATGGAGGATTGTGTCTTGGTCGTCTATGGCCAGAACTTTTGATGACAGGGCCATGTTCCGACAACTGCAGTGCCAACCACAACGCATATCAGCAATACCCATGTCAGCAGTCGTCCATATTCACTGTCCAGATGTCAATATATGTCACTGTCTGAAAGATGGACATGCCATGAATGTGGGCCCAGACATACATAAAGTACACAGGTGGAAGTACCCTAGACAGAGTACATAAAATGTAACTGCCAACTGCACACACCATTGGAATTGTACATACAGGTTAGCAGCACATTAGTTGTCTGTGTAGTATGGAATACTGATGTAGTCTGGCCAATCAGTGGCAGACCACAAAAGGCACAGTTATGAAGTAATGAGAGACTGCCTATGTCCCCGTACAAGGCAGCATAAGGGGAATGTCCTAGGTATATCTGTGAGTCAACTGCAAGAAGCTTCCATATCACACATGCACTCAGCTCACCCCACCATCAGCCACAGGTTTATCACAGGTCATATCCCTGCTGTTGGGAATGAGTACAGTATGACCCCCACTTCTGTATGGGAATACCCACAGAATGCAGCATGCTGAAGAGGTGTCCCATGCAGGTGTGTCCCTAGCTGTAAGCAGCACCCTGCCAGCATCCAGACCAATGGATTAATATGGACAGGAATTATTGCCATTAACACCTCGCACACTTACCCTGTCACCCCAGGGGAATCCAGTGGCTCACAGCCAGGGAATGTAGGAGTGGCAGAATGCACTGGCCTGCTACAGATTGCCTGCATTACTACCAAATGCCTTACAGTTCTCTGTCAAAGGCCTGTGCCTCACCCGTACTGCCAATGTATGTTATCTCATGGGGTCCCAATTAATAACATAACACAGTCCACAGAACACAAATGCAAGGCCATGTTGACAAATCCCAGTAGCATGCCCACCATGTCCTACTGCATGAACTGTGGACCAAACCATAAATACCGCTGGGATGAAGGGACAACTATAGGGATAATTCCCAGATCTCGCTCGCATAATGTTAGGAAGAGGCTAGAATAACCGAGTGGGGGGTGTAGAAGCATGGCTGCCATGGAGTGTGTGAACTCTGAAAATCTGATGTGTGCCCATACTACCAATGCCTGCAAACCCAGTAATGGGTGGCTACAAACCTGCTTGTAAACCACAATGTGAAGGGGACTTGACCAGATATATGAGCCCTGCCTCTGGGTAACCTGGGTGTATCCATACAGCTGAGAGGTATGGCCACAGCAGGATATGGCCATTCTGTTACGTTGATATATGTACAAGCTGGGGATCCTCAGCCACCACAGTACCAAGTTGCTGGACAATTTACACAGACCCATCAGCAAGTGTCTGCAGCTACCCCTCCAGAATGGCATGAGTGTGCAAAAATATGTAGGCTGCAGACCACAATAATGGACACAGCTTCATTCATTTTGTATTTCCCAGGAAATAACTGTGAGCAAATAAGTATATCTGACAGTAGTTGATGACATAATACATCACAGTGTAAAACAGTACATATGTCTGAATTTCTCTGCTAACACCAACCATGTAACACAAGCAGCACAGACACAATAGTTACAGTATCCCACTATCTGTCACCCATTGTGACTCCATATTGTTAACCTGTCTACAGCAGAACACCAAATCCTGGACTGGAGTACAACCTACCTGGAATGGATTCACACACTCAATACAGAAGATCATACTGGACATGCTCCTATACTCAGAGAAATGAAGCCCATGTCTGACAACACAGTGGACTATACATATCTATTAGTCGCAGATGTCTGTGCACATGACCCACACTGTACACAATGCATGCTTTGCACACACATTGGATAGGAATACTCACACATATCCAAGGCCAACACACTATAACATGTCAAACATACACACACACAGATGTGAGGAAGAGAAAGACAGTGACAGAGAGATTTCAGTCATGGGGCCTGTCCCACCCACCACACATCCAATTGGCAAATATCACATGATGTGCTGATCTCAATCATTGTAGACATTGCTTTTGGTAGCCCCCAGCCCTATAGTAACTGTGGTGCTTGTGATAACTGTGTAATGCAATAGTACAAATCAGTATTTATCTAGCATTTGTATACCTAGTCCTGTCAAATGTAAAGCTGTGTGTGACTGAGTGTTCTGTGGGTGTTTCCATTGGAATGGTTTATGGTCCATTCACACAAACTGCACTTCCCATTGCCCATGTTAGCACTCCTGCTGATGTCAGTCACTGGCCAAGTCTTGGCCCAATAAGCTGTGTAGCGCTTGCAATATATGTGTAATACTGTGGTGTAGAAAAATAGTTAGGTATGAGTTCTAATCCCAAACATGGCAACTGTGTGTGTGTGTGTGTGTGTGTGTGTGTGTGTGTGTGTGTGTGTGTGTGTGTGTGTGTGTGTGTGTGTGTATTGAGATGAATGATTTTGAGGCCATTCACAGTCACTACACCTCCAATTGCCCTACTTTAGCAAGCCTGCTGATGTCAGTCACCTTGAAATAACCCTTTGGAGAAGTGTCAGCCCCATGAGCTTCATGGGGCTTGTGATAACTGTGTAATGTTATAGTGTAGCATACTAGTTAGGTAGGAGTTCTAATCCCAGACATGGCAACTGTGAAACTCCGTGTGTGGAGATGAATGATTTTGATGCCATTCACAGTCACTACACCTCCCATTGCCTTATTTTAGCAAGCCTGCTGATGTCAGTCACCTTGAAATAACTCTTTGGAGAAGTGCCAGCCCCATAAGCTCCGTGGTGCTTGTGATAACTGCATAATACTGTAGTGTAGCATACAAGTTAGGTAGGAGTTCTAATCCCCGAAATGGCAACTGTGAAACTGTGTGTGCTTGTGTGAGAGTGTGTGTGTGTTTTTGATAATACGTGATTTTATGGACATTCACACTTACTACTCTCCCCTTACCCCTCCTTTAGCACTGCTGCTGATGTTAGTAACCTTCAAAGATACCTGTGGAGAGCTCTCCAACATATAAGCTTAGTGGTGCTTGTGATAACTGCATAATACTATAGTGTATCATACTAGTTAGGAAGGAGTTCTAAACCCAGACTGTGAAACTGTGTGTGTTTGTATGAGAGACTATGTGTGCCTTTGATAATACCTGATTTTATGGACATTCACACTTACTACTCTCCCCTTACCCCTCCTTTAGCACTGCTGCTGATGTTAGTCACTTTCAAAGATACCTGTGGAGAGCTCTCTAACATATAAGATCCGTGGAGCTTGTAATAACTGAGTAATACTATAGTGTAGCATACTAGTTTGGTAGGAGTTCTAATCCCAGACATGGCAATTGTGTGTATTTGTGTGAGAGAGTGTGTGTGTCTTTGATGATACCTGCTTTTATGGACATTCACATTTGCTACTCTCCCCTTACCCCTCCTTTAGCACTGCTGCTGATGTTAGTCACCTCCAAAGATACTTGTGGAGAGCTCTTCAGCATGTAAGCTCCATGGTGCATGCCATAAATGTGGAACAGTGTAGTAAAAGAAGCTATATAGGTATGGATTTGAATCTCATCTGTGGTAAGTGTTTGTGTGTGCACATATGTATGTTTGTACCTTAAAGATTTTGGCCCCATTAACACCCAGTACACATCTCAGAGCTTGACTTTAGTAGGCCTGCAGATATCATCCACCTTAGAAGTACTTGTTGCCAACCCTAAATCATGTCAGGTCAGCGGTGCATGTGGTAAATGTGTGACATAATGGTCCATAAAGATTGTTAGATAGAGGTTTGAACCTCACCCTTGGCAAATATAAATGTATGTGCAGGGTAAAATTATTTTTGGGATCTCCCACCCACTACATCACCTAATGCCTGTATTTACAAGGGCTGGTGATGTCCCTCACCTTAGAAGTACCTTAGGACATTATCCACCCTATAAACTCTGTGGTGCATGCGATAAATGCAGTGTACTATAGTAGCAATACATAGTTAGGGGTTTGAATCTCAGTACTGGCAAGTGTGTGTGTGTCTGTTATCAGTGTCCTGTGTGGAGGTTGCTGTGATTGTGTAATAACAGGATCCAATGGGGGGTGGGTTTTACTAAATTATTATGTTGAGGACCTAGTATATGTCACAATGTCCACCTTACAAGGACAACAGATGTCAAACACTGGAGAGGCTGGTGTAGACAATCTATTGCCTTACATGTGACATTATGGATTGGTGAACAATATAGGCAACCCTTCTATTACTCAGAAAACACTCTCCACCCACGTCTCATACACAAATACACTTGGCTAGGCAACAACCACTATATTGGTAGTTCCCTGCATATTGCCTCACAGATAGTAACCATGGTGTGATTGCAGTGGATTACATGCCTGTTGACCACAACAGTGCCACTGACATCAGAAAGTACTTTGATGTGTTGCATCTCCTGACTGAGTGTGTATTATCCTGCAAGCAAAAGGACATGGCACCCTGTTCCATCCCCGAAGTGGGCAAATAAATGCTTACAGTGGCCCTTTTGCTATGTTCCCCATTGGACGCCTGCAACAACTGTAGAGTCTGCAAGCGTAACCCACAAAGGGAATACCATACCTTATATACATGCCCTGCATGGAAAGATGCCACTAACTCCACTGAATACCTGTATCATGCTGTCAATGTAGGTGCAAGCACAACCTCAGTTACATAGGTCTCATCAAATGAGGTCAGGAGTGCTACAATAAGAAGATAATATGTCCACACAACATGCCCCAGAGACCTCAAGTACACTTCCATACATCAAAGAACATGCGTGTGGGACATGTACACAACCCAGACACTGTCCATGTTATGGAATATAGATCACATACATGGGAAGCAGTGCACATCACTGGCCACCCACAATAGTAACCCAGATGAGTGGATGGTGAATACAATACCCACCCTTGGAGACCACTCCAGGGACTACACCCCAGAGCCACACTGGAGACTATTGTCATGTGGCCTGATGCCAAGGTATTCCCTTTGCCTAGCCTTGTACAGCCTTCAGGCCCATTCACCTACTACACACCGTGAAGCAATGAACCTATGCATCTCAGTCCTGGCAAGTGTGTGAGGTGTGTGTTTGTGTGTGTGTGTGTGTGTGTGTGTGTGTGTGTGTGTGTGTGTGTGTGTGTCTGTGTAAATGAATGATTTTTAAGCCATTCACACTCACTACACCTCCCTTTGCCCTACTTTAGCATGCCTGCTGATGTCATTCACCTTAAAATAAACCTTTGGCAATATTTCAGCCTTATAAGCTCTGTGGCACTTACAATAACTGCATAATACCGTAGTGTAGCAAACTAGTTAGGTAGGAGTTCTAATCTTGATCCTGCCAACTGTGACAATGTGTGTGTTTCTTTGAGAGATTGTGTGTGTGTCTTAGTTGACACCTGATTTTGTGGACATTCACACTTAGGACACTTCCCTTACCCATCCTTTAGCACTGTTGCTGATGTCACTCACCTTCAAGGATACATTTGGACAGCTCTCCAACATGTAAGCTCTGTGGCGCACACAATAACTGTGTAACACTGTAATAGCAATACATAGTCAGGTAGGTGTCTGAAACTCAGTACTGGTAAGTGTGTGTGTTGTGTGTGTGTGTGTCATCAGTATTCTGTGTGGGTGTTGAGGGGATTGTATAATGACAGAATCCATTGCAGTGTGGGTTTTGCTACATCATTATATTGAGGACCTATATGTCCTAATGTCCACATTACAAGGCCAACAGTTTTCAAACACTGTAGAGGTTGTTGTAGACAATCCTCACCCATAAATGTGTACAGCCATGTGCAATTACTATGTTACATTATGGATTAGTAAACAATATAGGCAACCATTATAATACCTAGATACCACTCTCCACCCATGGATCATACACAAACACACTTGGCTCTTACTCTCTTACTCCCTTCCTTTCTTACTTTGTCTCTGTCTCTGTCTCTCTCTCTCCCTCCACTACACCCTCCATTGCCATACTTAGAAATGGCTGCTACTGTAATTGATGTTAAATGTACCTTGTTACACTGTTTACCCTATGGGCTACCTGGAGCTTGCAGTACCAGCATAACACTGTTCTACAAATGGGTAGATAGGCGTGAGTTACCCTATAAGTCCTGGCAAGTGTGTGTATGTGTGCAAGTGTGCATATTTGTAGGAGACAGCATTCTGAGGACACATTCTCCAAATACAATAAACCTTGCCATACATTATAAGGGATAGTGATGCTGATTAGGAGAGACATGACAAACCCACACCCTACTATCCCTGTGACATGTGCAATAAATGCATATCCCTGTAGTAGCACTGATTAGATAGACAAGGAATATTGCAGTCCTGGTCAATGTGTGATTGTGGGTATGTCAGAGCATTATCATGGGTTTCAGTGAGTACAATATCCAATGTGGGGTGTGGGTGCTGGGTATACTGTCTTTACACCATGATACCCCCAGTACATGTCCCAAGGTCCACTGTATGAGGACCGCTGTCACCATCAACTATACAGGAAACTGATTACACTATCCAGCCAAATGATGCTTGTGCTGTGTGCAAAATCTCTATAACAGAATGGACTCACTGACATGGTAGTTAGCACTGCTAAACCCAGGTTTGTCAGATGAGTCTATAACTGTTATGTGTTTGTCAATGTGTATATGACAGTATGTCATACTATGTATTGTTTATTAACACCCAGTATGTCCCACATTACCATACTGTACAAGACCTGGTGATGTTCTTCACTTAACAAGAAACTTGGGGCACACCTCATCCTAAAAGCTCTGTGGTGTGTGCAATTAAGGCCAAACACATTAGTAGCAATAAGTACCTAGGGAGGGGTTCTACTCTCAGTGTTGCCAAGTAAGTGTCTGTGCATGTGAAGGGATCTACTTCAGTTTGCAGAAAATAAATGTCCCAGGAGATCACTTGTCTGAGAACTAACTGGCAAAAGCTAATATTTCAAAGGCATCATGTTGTGGAAATTCATTCCATCAAAACTAGTAGTATATGTGTAAATGCCCTCTTCCCCACAGTACAGCTGTACAGCGATACTGGAGTTGGTATACATAGTTGGGTGTGGTTGTTGTGGGCACAGCCACCCTCATTGGGGTTATTGTTGTGCGTATCCCCTGCTTAGTCTGCTGTTATACTGTACAGTTTATGTTAACAGGTTAAGTAGTTGTTAATCACACTATGTGTGGTTCAACGCCACTCCACGTCCTCCAAAGTGGGGGGCTGTGCCACCCACACCAGCAGACCTATGTTTACCAACTTCAGGATTGCACTACATTAAGTAAGAGGACATATACCCTGCCAGTACCATCGTCAATGACATTAAACTGGCAGATTGATTATTTACTGATGTGATGTTTTGCCTGTTTTGTCTTGGTCGAATTACATAGGCCAAATGAGTTCACTGTAAAATTAAGTACATCCATGTGTACAGTATTCTCTGTGTATTGCATCAACACCAAAGTCTGTGTGTGTGTGTGTTATTCACAAACATTTGGTGTGTGCCACCCAGTACACTTACCATTGTCCACTGTAGAAAAGCTGCTGACATCAGCCGCCATGCACTCACCTGTATACACCCCTCAGACCTATCAGCCATGTGGCAATGCAGTAACTGTTATACAGACCTATTACTTGCATTCAGCTGTACCCAGGATATGACACAGTCAATGTGTCACCACAGTGCCATACCCCTTGTAGGAAACAACAGCAGACCAACATCCTGATGACACATGGACACCTACAACACAAACTGAATACATTATGGAGACCACAATCAGTCAGTGTTAATAAAAGCTATAATGCATCATGTCTGGACAGTTACACATCCTGACATGCAAGCATTAATCATTCTAGCTGAAAACATGTTAAACAGCATTACATTGCTAAACCTTAGTACATTCATCCAGTGCATCAGAACCACATTAGCATGTCCTTGGGTCGATGGTATGGATGTCAGGGATCTGGCACAGGTATCATTATATGCACAGGGTGTGTTGTGGGTTTGCCAGAGACCTAGGCTGAGCCATTTGGTTGACATCATGTGTGTGTGCTAGAGCTTCTTTATCAATTGGGCTGTGCAGATGTGGTGTATGGAGGTGCCCTAGCTGTGTTGGTGATGTGTGTGTGTGTGTATGCATACAGTTCTGCCATGTGGCTGCCCTATACAGGGGTTTGTTGGACAGCTGCAGACCATACATGGCAAGGTGTACAGTTCACCATGTCTGGCCATGGATACAGGAACTGTGCTTTCCAGGGGTTCCATGGGCACTACCAGGTAGAAGCCCAGATATGTTACTCTCCCCTGATGATGTCAAATGTCCACTGGAACCGTGTCCCTGTTGGGACTGGCCAGGACCACGTGCAGGTGGCCTGCTGCATTGTGGCATGGACAATTATCCCCTGCAGTGCTTGTTCTGGTATTGCCACTACGGGAGCGTCTGTGACTTGTTGCATGTCCATGTAGACCTCCACCTTTTGGTGTTGCTGACCTGCGTCCACATGGCTAATGCCCTACTTCCACCGTATGCTCTAACACAGACACCACACTGTCGAGGATTCCCACCATCTCACCCAACCATCTATCCAGGACCTCTGCAAAATAATGGTGGGCACCTGCAAGATCACGGATGTTGTCAAGTACAGCGGAATGAGTAGTCCTCTGGAGCCTCAGACTCTGTCTGGTGTAATGTTCCATATGTTCCTGTGCCTTCAAAATGGCCCGAAACATGCGCCTGGTGACACCTGCTGTGGAACCTCTGCCAGGGGCATGGTGGCCAGCAGCCCTCCTACAAGCACTCCTGTGTGGTACCTCGCCGGTCAGCTGTGTACAGACACACTTGCCATAGTCTGCACACTGTCCTGTCCCATGCCACCATCCACCAACTGTCTGTCATCTATGGCCACTGGTGATGGGGTATGTATAGGCATTGTGACTGTGTGCGGGGATGGGGTGGATAAAAGTGGGATGTCAACCAATGGCACAGCTTTAGCTCCTGAAACCCTACCTGTGCCTCACCATACCTATCATCATTGTCAGAGATTGTATGGACACTAACATCAGTTTGCCTGCAGGAGGGACCCCGACCCACTTCGCCACCTGTGAGGGGAAAACAAAAAATGTAATTTAAGACCTGTACATTATTTCTTACCTCTACACACATGCACACGCACACACACACACACACACACACACACACACACACACACACACACACACACACACACACACACACACTTACAGGTGAGGTGGCACAAAGATATTATACAGATCTCTCATTAACCAACAGTCAACATGCATGACATATGACACTCAACAGCATGCACTGCAGCTATACTAAATCCTTGTTACCAGCATTATACATCTCTGTCATGCATGAGTTGTGTTAGTAGGTGATGCCCCTTCCCCTGGAACACACTGTACCCATATACACAGTATTGCTGCGCACCTGTACAGCACCCCGGCAAGTACTGTGCATCATACCTCATAAGTGTACACACCATTGCTGAATGTGTATATGTGTGGCTGTTATGTTTGCTGTTGTTCACAGCCCCTATGTGTTTGTCTGACACATACCTGGGATGACATGAGGACTGACGTCAATAGTTAATGCCTGATCTCTGATTTGCAGATGTAATCATCAGCAGTGCATGTATGAGCAATAAAATCCAATTGCACTGACAACTTTCAAAGCTTACGGTGGATATGAGGAGTGCACACACCCTTGTTGACATGCCAGCCTCTTCCACGATATGCAATGGGGCCACAATACTGTATATGTTAACATTACACACAACTGATATGTGATATATGACCTGTGCAATCAAATGCAGTATCAAACAAATGTGTTAGTCATGCAGATGCTGATTGAGATGCATCCAATATGTGGGTTGCATAAGTGTGCACACCCTTAACACAATGGTTTGTTGCAGCACCTGTTAAGTGAACTACAGCAGTCACTATTCCTGGAAGGGGTATACTAGCATGGCCCATCTTCACTTGCCATTATTTGGTCACTCCACCCTACAAATGTCCCCCAACTCTGCCGGATTGCAAGGTCAGCTCATGTGCACAGCCCCTGGAGGTCACACAGTGCCTTCTCTATTGCTGTGGAGTCAGGGTTATGTCTGGCACAATTCATGACCTTGACTGTGTTCAGATACAGCCATTCTTATTGAGCTTTGGATGTATGCTTCAGTTCACTGTTGTGTTTCAGGATGACACCCCTCCCTATCCTCAGCCTTATTGCAGATGCTTGACAACTATGGGGCACACAAGTGTCATTTTGCAGTGCTCCAAATTCAGAATGCCATGTTTACCAGCCTAGTTCCTGCTAATGAACAGCAAACCTAAAGGTATGTACTGGCACCAGCAAGGTAAAAATGGGGATGATGGGCCTGAAGTGGAGTGAGGTGTTACTTGTGCACCACATGTATATTTATTAATACTGTCTGTAGGTTTCAGCCTTGGTCTCAGTACACCATTACACATTGCAATACATGCCTTTGGGAGACTTGATGTTATGCATATGCTACCTGTAGGGAGCCCTGGATGATGTTTCCTGTGGAACAAATCTTTCATCTGATTACCCTAACCCATAGGCCACACTTATGCAGATTCCAGGTGATTTTCGACACAGGTACTGCACAGGCAGTACTTGCTAGACATTCCTGCAAGTCTCTCAGTGTTGCTGTATGTTTCTGGGCAGCCTCTGAGACCAGTTTGCAACATATGCTGTCATCTGTACTGGATGGGCATCTGTTTATTTTCTACATTAATGTTGTTCCATTCTTCATACACACAAAAATGACTGTCTGCACTGTTTGCCATGGTATATGCAATGGTGAGGTAAGGCTACTTCTCCCACTTCTGAGTGCTACCTTTTGGATATGAGATCCATTCCATGGTTTGTAAGATGTGTGCAAGCCACAGTTGCCTCTGTTGCAGGTGAGTGGGCAAATGTCATGGACATACTTGTTGGACAGCAAACCATTATTTGGTGTGACATTGAGGCCTTGTACTTGATGGCAGGTGTGTACTCAAGAAGAGTGAATGCTGTCAGTACCTCAAAAGTTGCTTCCACAATATGTTATTTGGAGTGTGTGCACACATATGCTTCCAGTGTTTGTTAAGGCATGTATTCCCCATATTTGTTGTCCTAACATAGGATTCTATATTACACAGTCATTCCTCATGTTAGGATCACATTACAAAATGTAAAAGGTGTGGAATGTGGTATTGTGATTTGCTGTTGTTTAGATCAGGAACAGTTGCCATTGTAATAGTGGTGTATACACTGTTATAGCCACTGTATAAGGGTAATGTTTCAGCATGTCCCTACTATAGGGCATTTGTCCTACCATTGTGTTCATTTCTGTCCACACATCTTGCACTGACAGGCTGTTAGGTTTACTGTAGGACTCTTACATACCCTTCAGATAAGCCACCATGGTGACCACTGTGATGCAGTGCAGTTAACAGCAACAATAAGTGAACATGTACAGCATGCATTATGGGTAGGTGTGTTAAATGCATGGATGGCAAATACCATGGCCATAACCTGGCTGGTCTATTGGTAAACCTAAACAAAACAACTCCATACTCACCAGCTACAGGCTACTGCCTCGGTTGTATACCAGTGGGACCTACATAGTTGTGTGAGAGACGTAATGTCAGTAGTCACACCTGTGGCATTGGTACAGGGTGGGAGCAGCATTTCAGTACATCAACAGTACAAACCCACAATACTAGAGATTATGCACATCTGTTCATTACTGCACTGCAGCAACAGACTGTGTTATCTAACATATGCATGGAGATACTTTACAGATGAAGATGAATAAGCAACAGTGGTCTACTAATGTGCCCTGGGGCCTTACCTGCATGCTCCTTGTCCATTGTGTGGGTGGCACCCATCTCCACAATGCTATCTTCAGGTTTCTGGCTTGGCTGGTGGGCGGGTGCCCCAAGGCTGGCAAGGAGCTCCCCCAGCATGTGTCAGTGGGGGCTGGATGGCATGACCCCCACCTGTGGCTAGCTAGTCCCTGCTAACTGCAGCAGCACACTGATGAGCATGGCAGATCAGATCAGTGCACCAATGCCGCACCTGCTGTTAACTGCGGTTATGCAGGCTGACATCATTTACCCTGTGGATGAGCTTGTTCCACAGGGCAGTCCCCTCCTGTAGATCATGGGCCCTGTGGCCAAATAGGGTTCTGTGATGTAGTATGATGAAGTTTATAATGACATAATTTTCCTGGGGTGTATATGCAGGGAGCCATTCCCGGGACATTGTACCTGGAAGACATAAACAGGAAAAAAAGCTCAGAGGACCTCATACTGCAAGGATATAAAAGTTGTTAATTGACATCTCTCTCTCCCTCTACCATATGGGCAACAATAATCTAAACACACAAATCAATAGGTATGTTTACACCAAACCTATTTTGGGCCAGATATCCTATTGTTCAACAAATATTGAAATGTGTTTCTATTCATTTTCCATGTATCATTGGTGGCCTGTTGCTTTCTATATAACCTACATGCCATTGTAATTGCCACTGTGGTTCCATATATGCATGTGTTCTGTTTGCTATGCAACTGTTCCAAATCTGGTGTTTTGAGTTAATGGGAATATCTATGCATGCTGTTATAACTAATCCTGGATTGTGTTGATTATTATCAACCCACATATGTTCTAAAACTGCAACACCATAGCATGTTGGGAAGGCCATTCCCAGCAGACCCACCTCTCCCACCTCATCTGGGTGTAGCGCCGGGTCCCAGCACATCTGGGACCCACCCCAGGACCTCCTCATCCACTAGTCCTGCACCCACCTTCAGGTGGAACCACCTGAGGGGATGGGGCTCGTCCCCACTCGGAGCGGGCATGGACAGGATCCTCTCACCTGAAGTCAGGTCCAGGTTCTGGTGCATAGGGAGCTCAGCAGAGAATTGGGAGATCTGCTATGCCAGCTTGAGGCCCTCATGGCACAATTAGAGGGTCAGCCTGCCCCTACTGCTCAGCCCCCAGCACAGCCACCTTCAGGGCAGTGA
>NC_056735.1:210225839-210298339 GCF_019279795.1 Protopterus annectens
TATGCTACATGTGTTATTCTAACAACATTTGTCTTGGTAGGGACAATTGTCCCTTATGGCTTTGACCAGATTTGTTATCCTGATGGGTTGGGGGTGTTACGAGCATTCTCGCTCATTTTAAATTGCCAAAAGACAATTCTGGAGTGCAGAGGCCATGTATATCATGAGAGTTCTGCTCTCAGACACCCCTGTGCTCATACATGGAACCATGTCCGTTTTACAGCACGGCAGAGCGCCTTCATACATATGCATGGCGCTCTGCCATGCTGAACAGGAATGGTCCCTGCCATGCAGGAATAACTTTGTCCTGAATGGCTGCTTGCTGAATCCCGGTGTACAGTATATCTAGCCATATACATCGTTAATCAGACTCATTAAAATGTGCTTCATTTTCAAGCACTTTATAGTGCTGATAAACTGCATTTATCTAGGCATCACAGAAGTAGCAATAGCATAATAAGTAATGATTCTGATGATGATGATAGTGATGATGATGATGATGATGACACTATGTAGTAAGAGCGTGTCAGTCATAGTAAAAAAGTTAGGACCTGTGCTACTAATGACTTTGACTCAGGGCAGGTAGGATCCTGGTGGATATGAATTGCTGATGATGATGGGTTTTGCCCCTTACAAGGTGCTTTATGGTGAACCAGAATACTAGAAATTAGTCATCTCAGTGCAGCAGGGCACAACAGCAAACAACATGGATATGCACATGGAAATGCTCCTGCATGACACTCAAACATCCATATAACTCATATTGGATGCTGGGGTCCAAACCTATGAGGTATGGGAATATTAGAGGCATTGATAAAGTCTTCAGCAGGCTTGTATGACATCCATTTCGTTAATGGCTGTCATTACCCATTAGCTGGATATATGCTATGCTTAATGATAAGGTATTTCTTGAAAATGGGAAAGCTCATCCATAAAGTGATATGAGAGACTAGTTCATATAGGACCTGGAAATAAGGTAGCCATTTGAAACAGGAAGGCTGGGGAGGTCATGCTTATGGCAATAAAACATATCATTGCAAAGCTCATCACTCAAACTATTACCAGTTGCATGAGCTGCCTGTACCCACAATACCATATATAGAACTAAAATACAGTTTCTAAATTATGGAATAATTCTCTTCTTATCTGTCACTCTAGTACAGGTTCTAAGCTGATCCCAGTCCTTCTGGAGGTCAGAACAGCAACTAACAATCCACAACCAGCAAAGGTTCCATGTATAAATTATATAACTCCTTTAAGTCCACTCTTGCATTTTTTTCCTGGAGTTGTCTATCCATTTAACTCAGTAAAAGCATGTACTAAGACCACCAGGGATGGAAGGAAGTGCTTTGATGAAACATATTGTGTAAAAACAATCTTATTGAAAGATGCAATATAAAGAATGCATGTACTGTTTGCAGATAGTTAAACCCTGAAGCCACATTTTCCTCATCTCTTTGAAACAAGTCATAATTAAAAGCAAGAATATCCTAATTTCTTCAGTCAGACATTATTTACAATAGAGTCATTACAATATTTCAAAACTCAAATGGTATAACTATAAATGCCCAGCACCTATCATTTGAAAATACTAACTCAAGTACACATCAATTTAAACACATATTAAAGTTTTACTCCAAAAAGAAAATGCACAACACACAGCATTTAGGCAAGTCCACTTATATTCCTATGCCCCTCAAAAGACAGACAAAGAATAATGATTTAAAAAATAAAAATACATTTCTCATTCTGAGATACTGCTGTTCAGGAGACAACAAGTAGTCCTGCAATTTGAGCAGGTGCACATGGTTACAACCTGTATGCAGCAAATACCTGTGAGGAAACAAAGCATCAGTCAAATATAATCAGACAACTAAAGTAAAATCCATGAAAATGAGCCATTCCAGCTAATTCCCTTCACTACGGTACTGTTGGCAAAGATGACCAGTTCCCATACTGGGATGGCTTTCTATTTCTTGACTTAAGCATAGATGACAGGTTATACTGAATTTCAGAAAAATCTTCCAGTACTATTATCAAGCATCAGATTTGCTTCATCTGTTTTGTTTTCAAAATCTTTACCGTAATTCTGGCATCTCAGATGTTAGGCTCTCTTGTTGTTTGAAGATGGTGAGGCTTACTTAAAGCCCGATTCCTGCAGATCATGCATGTGATGTTCTATGTCATGGATGCCAATACTAATAACCCTTTATCAACCTTTTTTGCTCTCAGGTGCTGAAAAGACCTCTAACAGCAGAAGCTGTGTATGTGAGTTTGTGAACCTGTCAAAATCTGACCTCCTGCTTTCATCAGTTCTTTCAAGTTTAAGACCCTATATTTTTCTCCTCTGCCTATAGGGTTCTATGTCAGCTAATAGGATGAGAATCAGCTGACGTCTTTCAAGCTGTATTACACAACCAGTCACTTCTCACCTTTGATAATGGAATACCAATTTTCTTCCTCTATAAATGTTTTTTTGAACCAGGTAAACTACTTTATAATATTTACATTTGATGGTGATATGTTTCACTGCTTGGAGTGATAGGCAAAAATATATGATCTAGTACACCGATCTAGCTGTGCAGTCCAGGAGACCATTAGTGAGCCTAGGCCAAATACTCAATTGCCCTAAAGAACCGTCTGGTTAAGTGACTTATTTAAGGTCACATAGTAAAAACATGAATGCTGCAGGAATCAAACCCTTAATTTTATAGTCTCCTGTACCAACTGTCAGACCTTGCATCCTTGCCACGGAAAACAGCAGCCTTAATCCACTATGCTAACAGATCAGTTATATATTAATATACTTGAAATTATGATCTTAAACATTTTTATAGAACCACTTATCAAAAACATGATCAATTCTCTAGACTGATTATAAAACATATGTCTTCTAGTCAACAGACACTTGAAGTACTTTATCCTTGATTTGAGAGAACAGTTGAAGCTCACTCCAAAACATTCATATTTTAACAAGGGCTTAAGAAAAATATCTCCAAAGTGTACATTTCCCTGAGGTGAATGCATTCCCTGTAATGATTATTTTTGCTTCACTGATTTTGATGCCAACAGTCACCTATGTTAACACTTATCTGAAATGGAAAGGTTAAGGATAGTCACTCAGTTTAAAGTAAAAGTGTTTCCCAGATTACCAAAGTTTTAGTTTATTGCACATAATCCTGTCAGTTTAAATCATGAAACAGGTGGAAGCTGTACAGTAGAAGCATCATTAATGCTTCTGCAGTGATCTTTACTGAGCAGATAAAACTATTACCAATAAAAGTGAAGTGAAAAGCTTTGCATTATTTACCATTCCCTATGAGTCATTTACCCTGCTGTTCCAGTGGTGATATTTCATCCCTAATTGCAGGCTTATTGTAGCTATATATATATATATATATATATATGTGTGTGTGTGTGTGTGTGTGTGTGTGTGTGTGTGTGTGTGTGTGTGTGTGTGTGTGTGCGTGCATGTGCATGTGTGTTATGCATAAAACATGATTGATAAAAGTGTCTAATGCACACCTGACACTTTTCCTTCCATGAGAATTACTAACATTCTTTCCCCATCTCCATTTTGTATCTTCCTGTTAGCTTTTTTTCTGTAATCCTCAGCAACAGTGAAAATGGAATAGTAAGGTCTACTTGTATCTCATATATCATAAACAAATGCAGAGTCAGAGCTTGAATGCTGTTTTCCTCTCCACACAGATAAAAAGTGGAACTTACTAATAATAGATTAGTATCAGTGACTCAATCATATCTATCAACCTCTTATCTCAAGAAGTCTGGAAAAGCCAAAAATAATTGGGGATAAAGACCCAAATAGAGACAGATTTATAACTATTGTTCTTATAAACTTAGAGAGATAACAAAATAAAATGTTTTGCATTAGTGTACATTTCCTGGAGGATATGAAGTCTGAAACTCAAATGTCTGTCGTTCTTTTGTGACTTCCATCCCCACTGACTTGTCAAAAAAACACAAATTGTATGAGGAACCAAACAAGGATATTAGGTAAAAATCTGGACATTGTGCAACAATCTGGACAGTTGAGAGGGATGGACTAATTGCATGCATATTGGCAGTGTTTCCTTTTCTAATTTTGTAGGAATGAAATGTGCCTCCTTCACTTCAAGAATGTTTTACCTACATATAACTATACTTACGTAGATATAAGAATAATTGTCAATTGCTAGTTTTCACTTCAAATAAAAGAATTCTGTTAAGCCTGTAAATATTTTGTACTATAGAATGAATCAAGGAGGCAAACACACAATGAATAATATCACAGTGTCATGTTTGACAATGTTGTTTACAGAGATGTATGGTATGGAATAAAAAATGTTCCTAAATACTCCACAGTACATTTAAACTTAGTTTTCTATAGACCTGATTTATCCCTGATTTATCAATGCAATAAATGACACATCCTCTCATGTTATGTGACAGAAGTGTGTAGGCAATGCTTCAGAAAGGAAACAGAAGGATTTCAGATTCTGGGTCACACATAATTTTAGCACATTTGCTTTCTTCCCTTGAGCACCATTCTGCTCAGCTTATTTTCTGGTTTGCGCATTCAAATTTCCAGTATCATCTGTAGTCCCAGTATCTTCTTTTTAGTTGGAGAACCCTGCTTGTAGGCGCTTGTTTATTTTAACCAGTCCTTCAGGATTCTTTCTTTTCTGCAGTGGTTGGTGCCTATTTGTAGGCCTAGTCCCTCAGGATTGAGCTGTACAATATCCTGATCTTTTGCTATTATAATCAGTTAAGGAAATTCAGCATGCAGCACAAGAGAAATGATGTAACAGTGGCCAGTAGGAGCAGCAGGAATTTCAGTCCTACATGCTGGCCTCCAATTACTACCCCTTACCTCAGAATTTGCCTTGTACTATGAGTTTTGCATAATGTTTTTCCTCTGGTGTTAACAGCAATCTGTTTATTGCTAACTGACTGAATGTATGCAATGGTTATGCAAAGAGTCAAAATGACATATTTTGAAGATAACATTTAAAAAGCTCTTGAAGTAGGCAGAAAAGTGCACTTCAAAATATTTTTAGTATAGCTTACATTATATACAAGAGTGCATGCATTTAACATAGCATCACTTTGTAGGTGGTAGAGTTAATTTGCAAAATTACTGATTTACAGGATTGTAACTTTGAGTCCCTCCAAATCTGCGGGATGAGGCTGCAGAAGCTGCCCCACCTCTATGCAGGCATTCCAGTCAAACAACAGTAAAGCAAGATTGTACTAGTTTATGCTTTTAAAGCATCATTCAGCAAGGATGAGGCATTAACACCTTAGACTGTATTACATTAAAATGCTTGCATATGAATTTAGACTTTGATCTTTTTCTCAATGGCTGTGCCCCAGTCATTAGAACAGGGGGCTATTTCACTTTTTTCGTAAGCCACTCTTCTCGTGTTTTTTTTTTTTGTACTTGCTGTTGTATCTTCCAGTTGCTACACGTTCTTAAGTGATGTGTCAGAAAAAAGTTTGCAGCATTGACCAGGTGCTCAGACCGCTTCTATCAGATGTGCAGTAAGTTGCAAACATTCCATCTTTTAAGTCATAGTGCATCAGTCATCTGCCCAAGCAATGCTGTAAAGTTTCTCCTTTGTCACTTGCCCAACATTTTAACTTTTTACAATTCTGTGAAGGTATTTGTAAAATAGATTGCTAAATTAGTTTTCTCATGCAGAACCAAATAACATTTTTCTGACTTCTGTACAGGTCGATGAGTTCATACTCCCTGAGAGTCAGTTTCTTGAGTAACAAGACTTTGAGGATCAAAATGCTGATGACTGTTTCTCATAGGAAATCACTGCTGATCTGTCCCAGGAAGCATGGAGTTGGTATACATATATATATATATATATATATATATATATATATATATATATATATATATATATATATATATATGTTTGCAGTGTGGGGGACCTGCTCCTGTAAAAGACGGTTACAGTTTCATTCTTTGCCCGTGTATGTTTTGGGTGTTTGTCTTTGGTGATGTAGTTCACTGGCTTTTTGTCAGTCAAGGTTTTATATGAAACATGTCAATAGTTTGAGTATCACACATGGCAAAATCTCACTGCCATATTTCATACCATCTAAGGTTTTTGATGTAATCACTGCTAATGTCTCTGGCATGTCATTGCTATCACTGTAATTGTGCAAATGCAGCTGGCAAGGTTGTGCATCTTTGGTCACAACCTGTTATACATGAGATCTGAACTGGGCATTGATCCAGACACATATTTCTAGCTTGACATCTGCAGACATGGCTGGAGAAGGTGAGGATAGTGTTCCATTTAAGGCACAAAGGTGTGGTATTGAGGAGTCCAAGATTTTTGTTGCACTCCTCATTAAGCACTACACCTGGAAGCTGTTGCAGGGGGAATTTTACTGTGCCTCAGTATAAAGCTGAGGACTGCATTAGCTTGGCCAAAACTTCTTCAGTGCATCTGGCATCCCACACAATGGGGAGAAACTTCATCACCACTGCAGTGACATGAAGAGGTACAAGCAGGGCCTCCTGAGCTCACGAGGGGGTGAATTTAAAACTGCAAATACCATTTAGTTGTGTAAGTATACTGACCCATCACCTATCTATGAAATGGCATTAATTAGCCTGCCAACTTAGTTATTCATTATGTTTTCATAATTTATTTCTTTTCTCTGTTGTACAGCTGTAAAACAGATAGCAGAAAACTATGTGGCATATCAGTAGAAGTCTGTACAGCTGTAGAACAGATAGCAGAAAACCATGTAGCATATCAGTAGAGGTCTGAGTGCAAGACAGGGAAGTATTTTCAGTTCATCGCTCTATAACATTTTGAGCAGGCATACCTTAACTTTTATATCAAGCATATATGCCTGATCTGATAGCTCTTGGGGATTGCAGTAGGCAATGAGTAGTTCAGCTTAATTGTGTGTCATTTCAAAACCCAGAAACAGACATTAGATTTTTGTTTAGAGGATAGTATTTATAAGTTATTAACTGCAATACTACAAGTCATTAACAATTCAATTTTGCAAATGCAGTTATTAAATTTGAACGCATATATCTGATATGGCATAGTCAAATACATAGTTCTATTCGACATATCATACTATTGTGATTGATTGATTTTATGACACAATGCCTTCCCATCATATCTAGATGTGGCAAATGTATTTATTTCTCAAATTAGTTTAAGTACTGAAATAAAAAAGAATGCAAATGACATTGATATAATTCTCTCTTTTTTGTTTCCCCCACCCTATCTCTCTCTTATTTTTTATTTGTATATATTTTAATACATTGCTGCTAAATAAAAAATGACTATCAACACAGAGAACTAGACTGAACACTGTGGTTCGGCCCACCATGTCTCCATAGGTGGCTATGGAGGCACCACCATAGGCAGTGAAGACACCCAGCACCTCTGGGTCTCAATCTGTCAGCATTGCTTCCACAGCTCCTGCCCTCCACCTGAGTCAGGAAGCTCTGTTGCAGCTGCTAGTGCAGTGTTACCCCCCCAGAAGCAGTACTAGTGGATGTGGCAATTTTGTCACCCATCACAAGCTGACAGGGATGGTGGAGGGCAAAATGGGAGACACCTTGGTCCCTGAATTGGCAAGGTTGATAGGTCCTGCATCATACTGCCAAGAAAATGGCATGCCCAGCACTGACCCAGGGAACTGACACAGGAGACAATGATGAGAGTTCTGAGAGTGAGGATTAGATTCTCACTGTATTCAAGCTGGATGTGGATGCTAATGTCCTTTACCTATCCCCAATCATGGTGTCCATCACCATCCTTTTCTGTATGTCTTGTTTGTGTCTGCTGCGTAACCTGCCCTACCTATCTAACCTTCTCATTCCCAAGCAACTAAGCACATTCCCCAACATTCCTTTCTTACCAAAAAAAAAAAAAAAAAGAAAAAAAATTGACACCTGTTCCACAAAAAAAATTATGCCATATACATAGCTCTCCACTTTGCCTGAGCATCATCTTGACACACTTGATTTTGTCCAATTTGTTATACAACTTTATTTTGCTGTTGTCATCCATTCCTAGGGTGGTGACTGTCCAAAGTCATGAAATGTATATGTGCAATTGTGTAGTTATGTTGTGCTGTAGTGGGTGGTGCTCTCCTACCAACATCCTGCAAATTATTGTATTCTTTCCCCTGTGTCATACCCTTTGCTTGCACACCTTTTTCACCATTGTCCTATCAGCCCTTTTTCATACATTTAATCTGGTCAGAAAATAGAACAACACACATGACCAGAAATGGCCCATGTTGATTGACAGTTAATGGCATTTCATGTCCTATGCAAAAAGCTGGTGAATTTTTCTCATCACCAACATTAGTCTAGTGACTTTCATGGAAATGTGCTTAAATCCACTGCACTGTGGGAATACAGAGAAAAGACACTACTTTGAAACAGTAGCACTAACAGTTCTTAGGCTGCTGGATGAAATGAAGTAGAAGTTCCTATGTGGTGTGTTGAGCTAATTCTCCTGTCTGTAGACTGATGTTCTTGTATAGTATCAAAGGTTTGATTATAGCTGTATGTCAAATTACAAATATCTGTATTTATCTCCAATCACAACATTTCATTAACATAGCATTTGAACAGCGCAGCAAGAAAGCATTTGCAAAAGCATTCCATCCTCAACAGGGAGACTTAGTAAACCAGCCTTTTCCTGTTTATGTCTTAATCTTGTTTCTACTCTCCCACCCCTTCTTGATTCCTGTAGAAAGCACTTTATTGTACAGAGCATGACAGAGTAATAATGAGGAAAAAACTAAGAGATGGTCCTAATGTATCATAAACAAATTATCTCTCCATCAGTCTCTCTCTCTCTCCACCTCTTCTGCTTCAGTAAGCTGTCACTGTCCCTTAAATTGTGTGATTTAAACTGTATGAAGTAAGAGTTCCTATGTGGTGTGATGAAATAATGCTCAGATCTACAGATTGATTGTTGCATACTTTGAAGAGTTCTAATCCGTAAATATATCAAACTGTTACTGACTGTTTTATTAGAATATTTCACATGTATCTGTTGGCTACATATAATTTTGAGCCCCAATTATCATGATTCTGTCATAATGTACTTGCTCCCTGCCTCCCTTTCCCCATATCTATGTCCCTTCCCTTTTCTGAATCATCAATCTGTCTCCTCAGCATTTGTACAATGCCTGGCCCCTATCAGCACCTGTAACATAGGAGAAATGAAAGGACACAACTTATGGCAATATCTTTTGAGTTTTTGTCTTCGGATGCATTACCCTGGTGCCCTTTGTGCTACTGTGTTTAGCTTCTCTGTGCTATATAGAGTCAGGTTAATCTGAACAGAATGAAGAGTTGAACGTACACCACAAAGGATTTTCCATTGCCAATATTGTTAGGAGGTTTGTTGCCTAAAAATTCCTGGCTTCATGACAGATCTGTTAATCATGTCATAACACTATAGCATAACACATCTCTTTTCTGCATTGACTCATTTATTATGTTGCTGGCAGTAAGGTCCATAATTCATATCTGTTAAAAGTTTTTCACAATGTCAAGGGTTGAAATCCAAAAGTATATCAGTCATATTTAATGTTTTATTTGTATTATTATTATGTGTGTAAGTATTGTCTACATATCTTAGTAACCCACCCTTATTCTGCTTATGCCTCAGTCATGTTTCTCCTTTTTGACCCCTGCTTGCTCCCTGTTAAAAACACTTGATTATAGATAGCATGACATATCACTTATCAGGAAAAACATAACAGTAACACAACACAAAGATGTTTACAAATGGCTCAGAAAAGAAGATAGCATTGTCTGTCTCTATCCCGGTCTCCACTCCTCTATATGTTCCCACTTCTGTATCATCACTTTTTACTGTTTCATATTTATTATGCTAATGTATGTTATGTATATATTATGGGATTTTACAATTGTCATACGTGCAATGAAGGCTAATACATACTTTCTCCTTTGCTTCAATCTGCTGTCAGATTTGAACTTTGTGAAGTAGGAGTTCGTAAGTGGAGTGGTTTGATAATACTCATACCTGTAGATCTGTTTTAGAATACTGTCAAAGTTTGAATCTGATGTATGCTAAAATGTCCTTAAATATTGTGTATGACTCCTTTGTGTTGTGTTGGGTATGCATTTTATTAACTGTGAGAGAAAGAAAGAAAGAAAGAAAGAAAGAAAGAAAGAATGAAAGAAAGAAAGAAAGAAAGAAAGAAAACAAAAATCAATTAATGCACTAACTATAACGTTACTGTTTGTACCTTTTTGACAGCATTTTATTATTTACTTATTTATTTATATTTGTTACTAGGGCAGTACACTGATTTCAACTGACAATTTGCAGGCATAGCCTGGATAAGTAGGATCACATAAAAATGAACACAATTATATTTACAGATACAAGGATATGCTAAAAAATAAATATATACATATTTATAACTGGAAAAATATGCCACAGCATTTAGTTTAAGAAGTAGTTTAGAATGTGAAAACATGGATGGAAAATGGAATTATGTTTGTCAGAGCTTTATAGATAAGATGCAGCCATAATGACTGAGCTGACTTGTGCTACAGGGATAGCAGCATATCGTTATATAGAGAGATATAAAAAGATTAGAAGATAGAAGTGGGAATAGTTGCAGAAAATGATACAATGGAGAGAAGACTGAAAAAAGGTGAGAGAGGCATGTAGAGAGAAAAGGAGTAGAAGTGTGAGAGTGATGCAAAGAGAAGAAAGAAGTAAGTGTCCACAAAAGTAGTATGCATCATGATAGAATACATACATATAGCCACACAAACACACACACAAAAGAGGAGAAGCAACTATTAAAATAGTTCGGAATGTAGCAGTTCAGGAGTGTGTCTACTCTGTAGCAGGAAAAAAGTAAAAAAAAAGAATTAGTAAACATGTTAACTGAATTTTATGAAAAAAGCCAGCAATTATAGCATTAAACTAGACATACAAGCCTCACTCCAAGCACAGATTAGATGATATCCTATCAGTAAAACCTCATACTATAAAAAGAAAAACAAGCAATACCAAAGTAATCTAAAAAGTAAACATAACACACTATATCTCCTGCAGTTACAAAATTCTAGCCCTGATAATGAATAAAAAAATAAAATCACTACTGCATGATATGCTTTCATTTCACATCAAATAACTTTCTGCATGGGAAAGCATTCTTTATTCAAAATGAGCACAACCCCATTCAAAATTCCCATCCAAGATACTCAAAATTCATAAATACCCTAATACTGGCAAAGCAATAGTGCATAACAAAAAAAACTTCAGATTCTGATATTTTAAATATATTCTTTGAGACCTTCTCCAGCTTGTATAATGATATCACAACTCCCAATTCTCACAATGAACTTAAAACTTTTTATTTAAACCAATTCACTTATCTCACTTTAGCTAAAGATCTCTTATCAGTTCTTATCAGTTTAAAGGATGAACTAAACAATATATATATTTTTAAAACCTTATAAAGCCCCGAGTCCCAACAGTTATTCTATAGAATTTTATAAATGTTTACAGAGTATTCTAACAAAAAATCCTTTTACCTTTTTTCTTCTATTTAAATTTATTCTTCTAAATGGCACCATGGATCCATATCTTTATCTTTCCAGAATAATTTTAATTTTGAAACCAAATAAATACTCACAGATATTTTCAATTACAGACCAATTGCACTCTTAAATATTGATATAAAAATATAAGCATCTATACTAGCTAATAGACTCAAAATGGTATCACTGACAATTATATCCTAGATCCAATTGTGTTTTCTAAAAAAAAAAAAATAAGCAAAATACAGATCAAACATTCACTTTATGTACTTTACAACATCTGGGTTAACCAACAACTATATGGATTTGCTATCTATAGATGTCTCAAAAGCCTTTGATAGGGACAGTATTAAATTTCTATTTGCAGTTCTGAATATGTTTAGCTGTATCAAAACTTTTATAAATCACTTAAAAATCATTTATAACAATGCACCAACCAATTAATAATTAATAAACTGATTTATTATTCTATCATCATCATCTTCATTCAGCTGTTCCCATTAGGAGTCACCACAGTGGATCACCTGTTTCCACTTCTTCCTGTCCTCTGCATCTTGCTTTGTCACACCAACCACCTGCATGTCCTCTCTTACCACATCCATACACCTTATCTTAGGCATTCCTCTTTTCCTTTTACTGGTAGCTTCATCCTTAGCATCTTTTTCCCAAAATACTCAGCATCCCTCCTCAGCACATGTCCAAACCAATGTAATCTTGCCTCTCTGGCTTTGTCTCCAAACTTTCCAACCTGGGATGACTCTCTAATATACTTATTCCTAATCCTGTCCAACCTTGTCACACCCAGTGCAAATCTTAACATCCTTAACTCTGCCACATCCAGCTCAAACTCCTGCCTTTTTGTCAGTGCCACGGTCTCCAACCCATATAACATAGCTGGTCTCACTACCCTCTTGTAGACCTTCCCTTTCAGTCTTACAGGTACTCGTCTGTCACAAATCACTTCTGACACTCTTCTCCACCCATTCCATCCTGCCTGTACCCTCTTCTTCACCTCTCTTCCACACTCACCGTTACTCTGAACTATTGACCCCAAGTATTTAAACTCATCCACCTTTGCCACCTCTACTCCTGGCATCCTCACCATTCCTCTATCCTCCCTCTCATTGACACATATATATATTCTGTCTTAGTCCTGCTGACCTTCATTCCTCTTCTCTCTAGAGCATATCTCCATCTCTCCAGTGTCTCCTCCACCTGTTCCCTACTCTCACTACAGATCACAATGTCATCTGCAAATATCATAGTCCACGGGGATTCCTGTCTGATCTCGTCTGTCAACCTGTCCATCATCATTGCAAATAAGAAAGGGCTCAGAGCTGATCCTTGATGTAACTCCACCTCCATCTTAAACGCATCTGTCACTCCAACTGCAGACCTCACCTCTGTCACACTACCCTCGTACATATCCTGTACCACTCTTACATACTTCTCTGACACTGATTTATTATTCTATATGTATAAGAAACAGTAAGACAAGGATGTCCATTCTCACTTTATCTGTTTAATCAATATATAAACCCCTCTTCATTAACTTTGCTCAGAATTCATATTATGATATACACACATTCCTTGGAATCAAAATCCCTTTTACTGTATATGCTGATAATGTCAACATATAGCTAACTAATAAAATTATAAGCACAATTAATTCTTCTTCAGAATTCACAAATTATAAAAGGAATTCAGAAAAATTATTTATTTTTCCATTAAACTACAACCACAGCTTTATTGACCTGTGCCAACTAGAAGGAATTCAAATTAAAAACTCACATACTTGCTTAGGCTTAACCTTTACAAACATGTATTCCAGTATTTTATAGTGCAACCTAAATAAATTCTCATCTGAAATTTATTCTGATATCCTAAGATGGTCAAATATGAAGTTCTCATTTCTTACAAAAGCTGCTGTTATTAAAATGAAAATCTTTCATACATTATTATTTTATTTTATGTCAGCAACATAAATTTTGTTATCAAAGTAATAAGAAATATAGAATCATCCCTATCACATTTTTATGGTCTCCTAAAATCAGTTAGAACCAAATACTGTGAAATGACATCCCTTAAACCATGGGGAGGTCTTGGTCTTCAAATTTTCAACTATCTTATTTACTTATCAGGGCCATAAGGTCATGGACCTCTATTAATTTAAACTTTATAAATCTCATATGGACCCTGCTTTGGGTCAATATTTGGCATAAATACTTAAAACTGCACCCATGTAACATCCCTTGTATCCCTTTTATAAATACTGCTAATGCAAAATCTTTGGAATTACACAAATTTTACTTAGAAATGATATGGGGAAACTTAATGTATGGTTGAATGCAGAAGATTATGAACTTCTTCAACCTATCAACTTAAACAGTAATATTTTAATAAATAACCAAATGATTCTCCTTAGCCATTCTTCCTTTTTAAACCAAGAAAAAATGTGGGATGAAACTCCAATCATGGAAGAAAATATTGAGAAAAATGATTTTCCCCAAAGGATACCTATTCATAATCAGTCACATTATTCACTGTAGTACATCCACAATTATTTTCTCATAAAACTTTCTATCTACATTAAGTCAAGACAAAGTGCTAGCTAAATCCTAAGCATTATCAATACAGATGAAATTTGATCATACTTATCCTTTTCAACCATTTGGTGTGCTTATAATGAAGCCAACTAGAATACTATAAATAAACTCTGTTG
The DNA here is from genome assembly GCF_019279795.1 of Protopterus annectens. Classification (NCBI taxonomy): domain Eukaryota; kingdom Metazoa; phylum Chordata; order Ceratodontiformes; family Protopteridae; genus Protopterus; species Protopterus annectens. The sequence goes on from NC_056735.1 coordinate 210,240,161, forward strand.
AAAACAGTCTAAAATTTATTCATTAAAAAAGCATTTCTTTACAAAGATTATTATTCTGAACAATGTATATCTAATACCTGAAAAAAGTAAGATTTCTTCTTAAATCTTCTCTCACTTACAGTGATTGTGGGGATCATGATGCAAGTATTCTCCATACATTTTTGTTACTCAAATATCCTCAGCAGGTGTGGCGTAACCTTATAGCTAAAATCAAATATATTATTCTGGAAAGAGATAATATAATTTGGCTATTAACAATCCTTCATACCTTCCTTTGATACCTACGCAATAAACATGGTTGTTTAGCCATATCCTTCTCTTTTCTCAAGCTATATATTTCACAAAACTAGCTTAATCTCAAAGCACTAAATTGGGAACATTTCATAAATATGTCACTTAAAAAGATGCGAAAAGTTATTTTGACCAAAGAAAGTGAATGTAACTGCTTTATGGACATGGGTTAAGCCTAAAACTCTCATATTATTTCAACTTTATACAAATATTAGTAAAAAGCTAGCTGTTACTTTTCATAGGTTCATAGGTTCATAGGTATATGTTAAGCTATTAACCACTGGGGTCTTTATAAGCCTAGCCAAGCATCCTAAATATATCCCACAAGTTTATGTGCTGGCCTATGTAAGTCTAGCCAGACTTTGCAAATGTATCTAGTAAGTTTATCTGCCTTAGAAGTTATTTTAAGGAGTATATACTACTAGGGCAAGATTTACAGACTGCCACTGTCCATTTGAAATATAGGTGGTAGACCCGGGGTATATTTCCTATTTCCCATTCACTGGACCAGGTTTCTGTTGAATAGGGCTAGAGAAGAGCTCTGCTACACATGGATGGGAAGCCTATTCCAGAGAAGGGAAATCATATGAGTCACATACCTGTCCCTCAAACATGTCCTATTTATGTCGCAAGCAAAGTTTAAATCCCTAGATTGAGTAATTCTGATGCTATTTGTTTTACATGTATGCAAAAGGTCCATCACAGTGGGATGCAAGGATGCCTTGTAGGTAAGAAATAGATCACCTCTCAATAATATATAAGAAAAGGAGTGCAGAGATAGGATTTTGAGGCAATCTGTATAGGGCATGCTGTTTATGCCCTTTATTCTCTTTGTGAGGAACCTCTGTGGAGGTTGTTGCATATGCTTGATCAGGTATATACTGAAGAAGGTGTTGTATTCACTGATGGTCCTGATGAGGGTCAAATACAGTAGAATGATTACTTCCTTGGACCTAGATGTTATGCACTTGATTATACATTGAGACATATAATGATTTCCTTACTACATTAGACACATGTTGGTTAAAAATGAGGTTACTATCTGCATATGTACCCGATTCCCTGTCTACTGATTCTGTTTTTAGAGTTGTGTTATCAATGCAGTAATTTCATAGGGTGTCTGATTTCCAAAGGGTACTATTACTCATTTCTTGGCATTGACTTTTAAGCCATAGCTTTGGTACCAGTTATTTATCTGTTTTACTCCTTCCTATAGGATGATAGTGACTTAGGGGATTCTATGACTGCACATAATTTTCAATAATCGTCAGCTTCGTGTGCCAGAGGTCCTAGACATTGGCTTTGACTTTTGAGAAGTAGATGACAAAAAGGAGCAGACCCATCACAGAGCCCTCAGGAACTCCACTAGTGACTACCCTCTTTGTGGAGGTGGTCTTACCTATCCTAACTTCCTGTGTCCTATTTGAGAGCCTGCCAGCTATCCAGTGCATAGCATAAGGGTTTTTTGCCTATAACCATGACTTTTTTTTATAATTTCTGTGTGAGGTGTTGCATCAAATGCCTTAGTCAGGACAAGGTAGGCAGTATGTGCCATTTTTCCCTTATCCATTGCCTTGGTGACCCGCTCAAAGAAGTCCACCAGGTTAAGTATTGATTTGCCCTTGATGAATTCATTATGGGTTGGATCTGGAGTTTAAAGGTTTTTTATGTCCCTGTTAATCATTTCCATGACTAGTCAGACTTATGGGTCTCTAGTTCCCATGATCTGTTGCTGGCTTAGCCTTATGTAGTGGGATAACTGTTGCAATTCTCTATTTGAGTGGCACAAAGCCTCTCTAGAGGCTATGGCTAAATAGCATCTCCAATGGTCCTGATAGGTTATGTTTCAGGCTAATAAGGAGGCATCCTGGGATATTTTCAGGGCATATTAATCCAGTGTTTTTGGCCTTAGAGACTGCATCTAGGACCAGCTCCCTAATGATAGTTTGGGGGGGTTGTATGACGGTATTTCCTGGGAGGTAGCCAGGGTGAGGGTGGACAGCCAGGTGGAGGGAGGCATTGGTGCTTAATTTGTCACTCAGCAGATTTTCTATATCTTCTGCTTTCATGTATGTGGCTCCATTACAATCGGTTCTGCACACTGCTGTGTGCTACCTTTGAGATTTTGAACATAGTTAAAGAAAGCCTTGTGATTGCCTTTTGCCTGGAAGGCTATCTTTACCTCAAATTTGGCTTTAGTAGACTTAATTTGTCATCTTAACTGTTTGTTTAGATTGATAAGATTTTTTTATCATGTTGGATGTAGCACTTCCTAATCTTGACTATGACATTTTTCCCTTTTGTTTTATAATCTGTTTATATTTCATTTCCACCAGGGTGGTTTGTTTTTGAGTTTGTTCTTGGCTTATTTCTGTATAGCATTTCTGTGTACATAGGCAGCTGTGCTCTCAGGGTTTGAAGTGGCTTGACATTTTGGCAGGTTATCACTTAGTAGCAGGACGTTTGCCCTAGAATAGTTCCTAAATCTTACTCAGTTAGGCAGCATCACAGAAATAATTTTTATTATAAAGGATACAGCTTTGTGATCCGACCTTATGAGAGATGACACTACACATGGGTAACAACATTCTTCCATGTTTGTGAGTTCCACTTTGAATATGTTTTGACCACTAGTCGGTGTAAAGACTATCTGGTCCAGGGTGTTTGTGTTTACAAAGTCCAGAAATCTCTGGGCCTGTAAGTCAGGGATCATGTAAGTATCCCAGTTTATAGTGGGGTATTTGAAGTCAGCCACGAATATGGTATTGGGCTGAATGGTGACAGCCTTTTGTAAGTCCAAATACAATATATGGGTTTCTTTGGTCATAAAAGATGACCTGCAGCTTACAAGGTTATGATATGAATGTTGCTTATAGAAACCTGGACATAGAAAAGCTCAAGCACATCATCCTTTTTGACATGTCTTAAGGTGAGTTTGTCACTGATATAGTTTGAGACACCTCCAGTTTTGATCCCTGCCTGTATATTAGCTGGATTAAATGTGTTGAAGGCATTGAAACCGTGTACTGACCAGGTGCCCTGTGTGACTTTAAACTATGTCTCAGTAGCTGCACAGATAACCACATTTGCCAGGATTAGGAGAGTGGTGAGAGAGTGTAGTTTCTTGCTTAGGCTCCTGGCATTGAGCAGTAACACCTTTAGGTTCCCCTGAGATGGTTTTGCTATATTGGAAGGTTTTTCAGTTTAGCAATGCCTAAAAAGGCACTATGCCAGAGGGCAATGTTTTGTCCAATATTCAAAAGCATAGAGGGTTGAATGCAGATCATCCTTGGCAAAGCAACATGGTCTGTTAACCAGATCTTTCCATGCTGACAAATATTGTGTCCCTTTTGAATGACACCAGAAACAAAGGCAATTATTGGAGTCAATCATCTTAGGTTCATATTGTGGCACCATCCTTAGTGAAGGTACAGTACTGCACAATGCTAGGCACATAGCCTGAGACCCATAGTCCAAGAGCTCCATAATATCTGTCTTCATATATTCCAAGAGGGTACATATCAGGTAATTTGCACCCACATGGACTAGGACTGAATAAAATTGGCACTTGTGGTGTAATGACTTGAGTGCATTCATGATTTTTCAGATCTTGGCCCTGATAGATAACTGACCATGATTTTCTCCTTATTCAGCCTGGTGAGCAAGACATTTGTATGTCTCACAATGGAGTCTGCAATGAGTAAAATTTTGGGTAGTATTTTGGTTTGCCTTGTGGGTTTGTAGTTGAGGTTCCAAAGGGTGTAGTCATATGTGTTGTATTAGGTGTTGTTTTGGTGGATTGTTTCTAGGGTTGCTGAGGATTCTTTTGGCAGGATGAATGTTTGAGAGGTCTTTGACGTATAGGAAGGTTGTTTTTAAGTGCCTCAGCATATGTTGTTCTATGTGTTGGCTTACTGCTATGTGAAATGGGAGTAATGCTTATGTTAATGTCAACTTAACCTGATTGATATTTTGAATGATTTTGTGTGAGTTTTGCCTCCGGTGACATTATGTAATAATATCTGTCACATACTGTATCCCTTTCTATAAGGATTAGTTGGTTGTTAATGAACATGAGACAATTCATACACTGTCTTAAGATGCTTACATCCACCAAGCTGGTTGTGAAAAAATTGGGAAAGTGCCCATCCATGTTGTCAAGGCTTTTTAGGTGAACTACAATGGGGTGATACTACAGGGGTTTACAACAGGCTGAGTCGGGTGATGTGAAGGTAAGAACTGCAGTTAGACTATATATGATTGAATTTGTATGGCATTCATCAGTGCGCAAACAAGTTGGTCTTTGTACATTTGAATGCTGGGTAAAATTATATGTGAAGTTTTAGAGGGAAAATTTAGTTTCTAAGTATGTGCGTCTATACAATGCACTGCTAAATGCTACCGTGTGATGAGCAGTGAAATTTATAAATTCAAAGAAAAGTGACTAAACCAACTAAAAAGCCCTCCAGTCAATGAAATCTTACTTTAAGCCTTCCTTTGTGTTTCCCAACTCAGACAGGCCAGGCTACCTCTCTACTGCCGCTAGAATTGCAGTGTCAGTATAAATGTAACGTAAAAATACACATTAGTTAGTCAAAAGTGGAAAGGTACCAGAAGCAAATCAAACAACTATCTACAACAATTAATTACAGAGTGATTCTAAGGTAAAGAACTCAGCAGTGAGGAACACATGTTTTAAAGTGATTTTAAAACATACTAGCTGCAGCTAGAAGAAGGAAAGCAAATACACTTTATATTGATAAAATACAGGACAATGAATAAATAATTTGAAAATGCAGCAGAGAACTTCTGATATAATATAATGTCTCTCTACTCCTTCTCTCACCAGGAACAAAATAGAAGTACCAATCCCAAGCTGATTCCCTGAAAAGGAGTTCCCAAGCTCTCCACTGATTGGTAGTTTAGTTCCAGATGTTACAGATTTCAGGAGTAAGCTGGAAAAAAGGGAATAATAGTCTGAATATTGCAGAGTGAACTACCTGGGTGTAGTGATATAAAACAGAGGGTAACACTGGCATTAAAGTCTAAGGGAAAGGTCTTCCCAGCTCGATATTTCAGTGCCCAGTAGAATGGGTAGAACAGATGAGATTGAGAGAAGCTATTAAAGCTGAATTTACACTAGGGGTGGGCAACTCAAAAGTCACCAAGGGGGGCAAATAACTGTTTTGCTTGCAAATGTAGCCCAATCCTTACTGAAAGAACAGGCTGTGCTACAATGCTGTATATTAAATATCAGTCAGGAAGCAACATAACAAATGAAAGACAAGTGAAATCTGAAGCCCAATTGTTAAAGTTTCCCTGGGTGAAGAGTATATAACCTAGATACATAAACATTTTTAGACTGGCTCAAAACAAAAGTCTACAGATTTCTCAAATCAAGAAATCAAAGTGGCAAATAATTTGCAAAAACAGAACAGGCATGGCAGACGGCCGATCTTAATGGCTTAAAAAGCAAGTGCAGACACAAAGAAAGAAACAAAAGAAAATTACTTCCCTTCCTTATTTTCTATTTTTAAAACTCCAGCAGGAAGACAATTAATTGTCTGCTTGCAAATGTAGTCCAAGCCTTACTGAAAGAACAATACCTAAGTATATGTGCACTTATGTATATATCCCTCCCCTAAACACATCTTCATGCCTTATGTATTTTCACTGCTTCTGTTCCATGCATTTCTTATATAAGATGTTGTTCATGATAATATGTTAATACCTGCCTGACTCTGTAATACCTGCCACAGGCTCAGATCACTGCAGAAAATGGCCCTTGAACCTCTCCATTAATCTTGTTAACAGATGTGAAATAATTAAGTAAGTAACTACTGTATTTCTCCATAAATAAGGCCTAACCAGAGAATAAGGCCTAGCACGGTTTTCCAGGGTGGTCATGATATAAGCCCTACCTCAAAAATAAGCCCCAGTTAAGATCATTTACAACACATGACAGACATGCTGAATTACAAAATAATAATATTATTGACACCTGTTGACTGAGGTTATCGTATTCTGCTCAGCATTTTCAGACTGTTCGGACGCCCAACTTCTTCTCTTTGCAGAAAGTCGTAAGATTCTTTCCCCGGGAGTCCTCCATGATTCTTACTGTAACCCTAATCCTCACTCACACTTGATATTTGAGATCGTTGGTCCATAAACACTGGCAAGTGTACTTTGATTGGTCAAAGTACAGACAACGCATGTAAAACATGTGCACTTGATAACGAATGGGTGTGGTTGTGTCTTCTTAACTGTCACCAATGTTGTTGCCACTCCTGCCTCGTACGTCTTCAATTAAACCCCCAGACAAGATGAGTGCAAAAAGAAAGAGCTATTCCATCGAGTACAAGAAAGGAATCATGGAGGACTCCTGGGGAAAGAATCTGATGGCTTTCTGCAAAGAGAAGAAGTTGGATCTCTGAATGGTCCAAAAATGGTGAGCAGAGTATGATAACCTCAGTCAACAGGTGGATGAGGGAAATGCTAAGAAGTGTAAGTGTGGATCAGGTCAGCAACCATTATTTCCTGAGCTGGAAGACATCATCTGTGAATGGATTGCTAACAGGAGAGCAGAGGTTTTGGTTGTGCACAGGGCTGATATTCAAGCGTTTGCTCTTGCAATGGCACCACAGTTAGAAATATCCCCAGAAGAATTCAAAGTATCACAACACTGGCTGGATTGCTTCCTTCAGTGATATGAACTGTCTCTAAGAAGATCAACACCACTGTTCAAGCTGGAAGATAATGAAGTTATTAAATGTGCACTTGCATTCAAGTCCTTTGTTGATGGCATTGACTTTTCTAAATACCAACTTTCCAACATGATTGCTATGGATGAAACTACAGTGTTTATGGGCAAGGATCTCAAACAACAATTGATGAGAAGGGTGCCTCGTCAATCTACATTCCCTCCACTGGTTCAAAAGTGGATGTGTTACCTGTATTTTGGCAATTCGCCTAGATGGAAAGAAACCCCCATCTCTAATCATTAGTAAGGACAAAAAAGATAAGATTGAACATGTTTCAGGCACTTACATTTTTGAAAATGAAAAAGCCTGGTGCACACAAGCAGTTATAAGGAAGTGGGTCGATGTAATGCTGCCACTTGCTTTGCGAGGTGGCGAAAGAGGTCTGCTAGTCTGGGATTCAGCCAGCACTCACTGCGTTAAAGACATGAAAAACTTCCTTGCATAAAGAAGAATAGATCAAATAATGATTCCCACAGGAATGACTGCCTATCTCCAGACTCCTGATATTGCAATAAACAAGCCATTCAAGGACCATTTGCACATGGAACTCAATGACTACACTGAAAATAGAATGGAGAGAAATCAGCATGGAAACTTTGTGAAGCCTAGCCTGCAAGAGGTCATGACTTGGGTGAAGAATTCATGGGATAAAATCACTGACAGCTGTGTTGCCAATACACTATGAGCAGGCTACTTGGACAAACAGTGCTCATTTAAGGAGAGCTCTATTGCTGGGCATGACAGATTGGGGCCAATGGTTCTACAGGAAATGGAGACGCAAGAAATTCAGGCCAGAATTCAGGGGTTGGAGACTTATGACAATGTTCCGGAAGAATATGACATGACTGTATTTGAATAACATTTCCATTAATGGGGCAACAGACTGGATTGCTTCTGCTTTCAGCTGCCAGAAAGCTCATGTCAGTTTTTTGACCTTATTGTATTAAGGTAACATTTCATTATCAAAGGGTAATTACAAAGTAATGCCACTAGTTCTCAGACTTCATTTTTATGACTTTCCATCATTCTTCTCTTATGGTTTGGGTAAGGAATAAAGAAAGCATCACCACTCAAAAAGTGGCAGTTATTCACCTGTTTTATTCCCCTCCTCCAATACACATGTATTGCTATTTTTCTGCAATTTCTGTTAAGCATGAAATATCACAGTGTTGATATTCTGAAGTTGAAATGTTTGTTGCACTGTTTATGTAGAATTCTCACACAACTGTTAACACGTTACCTAGAACTGTTGCCCAATAACGGAAAAGTACCAAATAAATGTCAATTTGTGTACATGAATAAATGTCGATTTGTGTACATGAATAAGTGTCAATTTTTGTACATGAATAAATGTTGATTTGTGTACATGAATAAATGTTGATTTTTGTACATGAATAAATGAATAAATATAGATTGTTGTCCGGGGGGGAGGTAAATAAGGCATCCCCTGATAATAAGCTCTAATGCGTATTTCGGTGGGGGAAAAAGTATAAGACCCGGTCTTATTTTCGGGGAAATACAGTAACTGTAGTCTTCACAGAAGAAGGGCATACAGTGATACCACTTATGGCATAAGTACTAGCTTACTATGTATAACTCTAGAAGGCATATTTTGACATATCAGTTATCAACTTATTGTATCGGCTATCAACTTATTGTTAGCCACCTACATACTCTGCAAATCCTAACAGGTATTTTTCTACCTTCGTCTGCACCAGAGACAAAGGGTCTCCATTCTGCACCACTATGCTGCAATGTTTTGACCTTAGTACTCTTTCTGTTTTGGATTCTACATTTTTTCTTATAAAACCATTCATAAAATAATTTCTTTTGCATGATATCGACTTTTAAACTCCATAACTCATGTAGTTTTACAGATTGGTTGGTGTGTTCTGTTGCATTTATTGCTCAGACTTTTTATGTTCTTATTTTCAGACACATTTATATAAGGGCTCTACAAACTATAATGGATAGAATTAATGCAGCTAGATTAATTTGTGACTAGTATATGAACAGCAACAACATATAAATTAATATTCCATGAAAAGGCATAACTTATGCATACTGCTTACCCTTTCTGATTTTCTGCCAAACATGAAAATCATTGCATATGAATTCTGATAAAATTATTCCCGTTTGAATTTTGTGATATAATACAACAGGGAGTATGTCATTAATTTTTATTTTCCCTGAGGTGAGGGGCACTAATAGATCAGGACAGTAAAGCGGAAGTGAAAAAACTACCCCCACTCATGCTTTGCATAAATATATGTTATACTGCAGTTACACTATGGCATTAATAAAAACATGTTTAGCCTTTTTTACATAATGGTATTGTATAATTTGTATTCTTTTGGTTATTTTGTCTCTCTGCACTAATAGGAGACAATTGAGAAAGTACTGTGAAGAATTCCATATGCACACCTGTGAAGTATAAAGATACATTTTCAGTACTTTGCAATACTGGCAATATGACTGCCACAAATTCCAAATCTGAAACAATTTCATTTGCTGGTGTACTATAAATATGACAGACAAAAGGCAGGTCTGTTTATGTTTTGTTATATTTTGTATTTGTGGGAACGTGCTTTTGCTTTTATACCACATTTTAAATCTCATAATGGCAACTGCTGACTTTTTCTACTGACTTGCTAGTCACATTAACTTGTATTTCTGTGCAACTACAGAACTTAGTGGGATATAATAGTTTTACCTTTGATTTGGAGCACGGTGTTCTCCAATGACAGGTAAAACTTTCCCACTGTACAATACTGAAACTCTTACAGTGGATGAGTTAAGGTTCTCTGCTCTTCATTTTAAGGTTGTACTTTGGGTTTATATATCTAGTGGACAAGAGACAGATAAATAAACTAACAGCATTTTGAAATGCTTACTCTTTGGTCATTGTTTGTCTCTAAAGTTATATCACGAGATACAGGGGGCCAGATTCATGAATACCTACACTATGTGGACACCATTCTGAGTGAATAGACGCACAAGCATAACTCCCACCTTCTTCCTCCTAATTTAAGTTTTCCTATTGATTTTCTTGCAACCTTAAATATCAAGGGGATTCATAAAGGTCACTACAAAGAGTAGACTATGTATAAACATAGTGTAATCTTTCTGAGTGAATAGACAGCACAAAAATGTGGTAGGGATTTTTTTGAATACAGATCCTGTACACTTAGTGTAGGCGTTCTTAAATCCAGGCCAGGATATTTGTTCTTGATTTGGAACATACCCATGCAGATGAAAGAAGCAGTTCTTGTCCTTGATATGTTAGCTACATCACTATCAGTATTTATAGATGGATTGGAATAACGATCAATTAAGAATCAGTGTTATAACTCACAACAGCTCCATTTATAGCTTGATAAAAAAACAGAATACTAGCATTTTTATTTTTTTTTTTTGGATCTTTGGGAGTCTGATGTGATTTTGGAGTGCCTGCTTCTGAGTTGGGTTGCTTTCTGAGCCTGCTTGAGCCAATTTACTCTTTGTCACAAATAGTCTGATAAAATAAACATATTTTCAGTAGCATTTCAGTTAATTATGTGCAAATGAGATGAGTATTTTTTTTCCTAATTCCACTAAAACTTAGGGAAGTCTGAATACAATTATGGTATTTGCCTCACTGACAAATACACAGTCAATGCCACTGAAACACAGAAAAATGGTTCACTATTAATCAGAGGTGACAATAGTCACGCAATATGTCTTTGCTAGCCTAGGCTGCTGTTTGCAGGGACTGTCAACAGTTTTCATTTGAAGTCAAACTGAAGAGAAGAGCAAAAACAATGCTGACATTTCAATTTCTCATTGAAGCAGAAATGTAAATTATTCCTTCTCACTTCACACTCTGCCCATGTTCATGTCATTCACTTTGTAACATGAATTTAATAATCACTGACAAACTATGCGCTTCTCCAACAATAACAGCAGCTGCAGGATGCTTTCAGTACTTTCGTCTAATTTTTGCCATCATAACATCTAAAAGAGCTCATATCCCTCCCTAATTCAGGCTTAGTCCACACTTAGGAACATTATATCAGTGCTGGATAATAAAACTAACACCTTTACTATCCTACTTAGAAGTATCACAGCCTTTATTGTGCAAATAACACATTGGTATATTATAGCACACTGGTTGTGGTGTATTGTTTGAATGCAGCCACGTTTTGTTGAGCAGATGCTGTGAAATAAATGAATTGCATCAGTGCTAGCTGACAGATGCAATTACATTTGAATTATGTGGTTATTCCAGGATATTGCATTTATTTTTTATTATAATTATTACTATTCTTTTTGTTTACTGCTTCAGATTCTCAATCATTTATAATAAGATTAGCATGCAGATACACAGTGCCTGGTTGGAGGTCACATATCTACCACAGAAAGAATAAAATAGGAATCATTTAGAAAAAAGATGTTGTGCACATTAAAAGCTTGCATTGGATTAAAATGGTTCATTTATGTCTTTGCTTTAAAGATGCATAAAATACAAAACATTCCTCTGACATCTATTTAGGAATACGTGGTGCTTCTCATCTGCACATTTCTTTAATTCATTGGCCATCCTTTGATATGAACGTTATCCTTACCACAGATCAGTTATTTTACAACTCTCTCCACAGAAGCAGCAAATATTACAGTGAAGGTGACCTATTGTCAAACTAGGTTTTGTTTAGTATTCTTTTTCAATCTCTTTCCCTGTCCAGCTTTGATGTCATGGAATTTCTTCTTGAAGAAGGTTCTCTTTTAGACTGGTACTGCAGCCCTTCAGCTGATGGCCATCTCCCCTTAGCTCAAAGTGTTATTAACTTTTTTTTAGATTTGTTGTTAAAGAACTCCCACTAACCACTATAGGACATCCAGCTAATGCTGATGGTGGCCAGTAGCACTTGTCTGTGTAATTAACAGTTTGAAATAAATCAACATAATTAAAACAGAATGAAAAAGAACAAAACAGGGCACAGATACAGTTGTCAATGTGATGTGATATAGTTTGTAAAATAGAACTTGAAAGGAGAAACAATACTTAGGAAAGCAATGTAAAAGAATGGCAACGGAACACACACTAATATACACCAAATAACAACACATGCAACACCAATGCAGGTATAAGTGGAACAGTTTAAGACAGTAGCACCATAACAGGAAGAAAAACAATATATAAAGGTAATGAACAGCTAAGCAATGGTGAAATACAAAATAATAAAAAATGTTCAGTGTTCTGGGGGACAGATTAAGCACAGTTATACAGTAATGCCAAATGCAGGTATAAGTGGAACGATTTAGGACAATTGCTCAGTAACTCGAGGAAAACCTAATCTATAAAGCCAACAACCAAATAAGCAATGGTTAAATATAACTATGCAAAAAAATAAATAAATAACAATACAACTGTTAAAAAAGCTAAGTGCAGTTATATGGTAATGCCAGCAGTACAATACAATACACTTCTTATACCAGGAGCCTGTTCTCTATGATTTCTTGTGCTGTGCCAAAAACATTAACGAGTATAGCTTACTGATGACAGTAAAGCCATTTGTAATATAATTGCCAGGTTTACTATACAGTGATTCAACAAAAACAGATTGCTTACTGTAATATTGAGTCTCTCTTTACCTAACTTCTTCTTTCCACTGGCCAAGAAGGTCTGGGTGGCACCACTGTAGCTTACTATATTAATACTGCCATTGGTCATCAGAGTGAATGATGACAATAACATCACTATCTGCCCTGGCAAGCAAGTGCTGGGGATTTCCTTTGTATAGTGGACATTCATAAACCGCTAGCTTCTATTTTCCATGTTGTGTCTGCTGCAGTCATAAAAGGATTCTGCACTCCCTGCTACACCATGCAGTGGCCCTGCCAAAGTTAGATCCTGCTGAGGGACTGTCAACACAGCAGCAAAAATGGATTGCAGTAACTACATTAACATCCATTAATGGTTAAAACTATGGTAGCATGATGCATGTGGTCAATATCACAGAGAAGGGAGATATTACCATGGCCAGGCTTCACAGGCATACATGTCATGTATGAACTCCATGCCCATGCATGGCCTTGATAGGCAGCTGGGTGTCATGACGACCATGATCATTAGGGTAATGTAAATTGCCAATAGCACAACCAGACTCTGATGCACACATACATGACCTGCAGCCCATGTGTGAGCAGACCTGGGCCCAGTACCATGGAATAAGAGTGATAACAGATTGTGCTACTGAAGAGATTCAGAGACAGTTATACTCAATCACCTCATTAATATAACAGCTGCACCACAGACATTTTAGCTTGGTAAAAATAACCATCATCATATTGTGGTAGATTGGAGAAAGAGAATCTGAGGAAAGTGGATTTGAGAGAATACTGTAATAAAAGGAGCATAACAGCACACAGGAGAACTGATAAGGGAACCCAACAATGCAGTCATTGTTCAAGGGTACATGGGTGCCACCAGCACTGTCACATTGATGCAGTGAGTGAAGTAACACTGCACTGGCCATAACAGCTGCTGTCCTAAACAGTTCAACTTATATCTGCATTTGGCATTACTGTATAACTGTGCATGGAGTTCAAACTGTCACGGCACAGGGAACATGTAGGACAGGTTAAAGTCCTGTGCATGGCCATGCAATCAGAGCACAGGGAACAGGCAAGATAGGCTGCAGTCCTGTGGGGGTTGCATCAAGTCATGGCACAGGGAGCATGCAGGGGAGGTTGTAGTCCTCCTGTGTGTGTGTGTGTGTGTGTGTGTGTGTGTGTGTGTGTGTGTGTGTGTGTGTGTGTGTGTGTGTGTGTGTGTGTGTGTGTGTGTGTGTGTGTGTGTGTGTGTGTGTGTGTGTTTGGGGGCAGGAAATCATCCAACAAGGACACATGGAGCAGGCAAACCCGGTCACTGTCCTGCCATGCCAGTTTCTTGTTCACTATTGCATATGCACTCAGCAGGATAGGCTGTACTCTTAATTGTTTCTTTTGTTCTTCTTTTCTTTTCCTCTGCTCTGTCCTGGGCCATTTTGTGACCACTAACAAGCATCTTTCTTCCACCCCCCACTGACCCATCTGGGATTAGGTATTCCCTCCTATCAAGCCTTGTGGCATTCAAAACTCTCTGCTTGTAAACAAATGCTATTTTTCTTATACAGTCTCCCATTTTCTCCCTCGTGGTCCAGGTGGTGTGCTCCAGTTATATTATAACTTAATTTTATATCCTGTTATTGCCTGTTATTGTAAAAGGTATTCTTTTTTTACTGCTTTTTATCTCTGTGTACTGCCACATCTCATTGCCTTGTTCTTTTAAATTTGACAGTGTCCTTAGGTTTGCCAGTTCTGTGTTGCTGAATAAACTAGACTCAGTTCTGTTAGTTCATATTTAGGGGTGCATTTCTGAATCCTGTTAACAACTGATATTAAAGCTCCCATACCTGACTTTCTGTTTTGTACTAGGCTGAAGATTTGAATTACTTGCCTATTGTATTATCTATATTGTCTGGTGATGTATCCAATATGCTAATGTTTTGTCTATCTATTTAATACAATACTGTACTTACTTTTTTCTCCTGCATTGGAGCCATTGCTGATTGCTAGCGGTAGCTTGTACAAGTGAAGTTGCACTTTTTTTTTTGATAGTGCAAAGTTCCATTTTTCCCATTTTGAGTCACTTTTATTTCCTAGCGACTAGTGTCTGCATTGGATTTTTAATTTAATACACCAACCGCTGCTGACATTCTTATTTTTAGCAACATATTTTTGACTTACCTTCTCCTGTCAAGAGCAGAATTTCTAGTCATAGGGCTCTAAACTGGGTCCTAAACCACACAATATTTTTTTATCTATGTAAACAGCCAGACCATACAGATTGTTAAGTGCGTAAAGCCACTTGTTCAGTGTTTTACAATGATTCAATAAACTGTAGGCTTACCTGAATTGTTCCACACAGTGTTCTCCCAGTTAAGGCATTATACATGATATGTATTTTACCTAGAACTAACTCTAGTCTAGTTAATTATGCTAAATTAACTGAGTTATAAGTTGCTGTTAGACTTTGCAAACTGAAACATAGCGTCACCTGCCTCTCTGTTAAAGAAAACATAGTTTAACTTGCCTGACTATTGTGTTCTACTTGCCTTACATAGTTCTGCTACATCTAGATGTTAACATTGTCTAACTGGTGTAAGACTTCTTGCTGGTAGCCTATGTTACACTCTGTTAGGGTTACCACCTGTCTCACTTTGCAAGGGACAGTCCCTCTTTGGGCAGTTGTGTCCTCAAAAAAATTGTAAAAATTGCAAATGTCCTGAGATGTTGTTGTTGTCTTTCGGCTTTTCCTGGTTAGAGGTTGCCACAGTGGAACTCCGGTCCGCTAATGATTGGCAGTAGATTTTCACGAACACCAAGGTGCCAGCTTGACATTCAACCTTCAGCGAAGGCATGCCCATTTATGCATGTCTTTCGAACACCCATCCAGCCGCGGGGAGGGCATGCAGACTCCACACAGAAGGCACTCCCCGCACTCCAGCCGAGAATCGAATGGGAGAACTTCTTGCTGTGAGGCAACAACGCTACCGCTGCACCACCGTGGAATGCAAATGTCCTGAGATATTAGAGCAAAATTATTTCCTGTATTTTAAGTAATACTTGCATAAAATAGTTATTCTGTATCTGAAACACCTAAATGTTATAAGAAACAGAATAAGTAACTAAAATGCTGCAAGAATAAGCTTTTATTTAGGCAAAAAAGTGAAGTTCTGTCCCTTGTACTGGTCGTGGGTATGCTTTGGCCTGCAAAATCTGATGTTTGTACCACAATTGTCCCACTTTGGGCATTTGAAAAGGTGGCAACCCTACACTCTGTGCATTGCTTAAAATCTGCTTTAGTATTTGTTTGATGCACTACTCACATTATTCCACTTTAATTATCCTTTCCCCAACTCTTTTATTCTTTATCCCTTCTCTCATCTCTAATCATTCTTACTTTTTCCTTTTTATAGGCTGTACCAATGGTTTTAGCAACGCAGCGTGAATTTCACTCCTTTGGTAGTCCAAAGTGCTACAACCAACCACAACCTTTAAAAGCTTCCAGTGCAAAACCAGTTTCACTACAAAAAGTTTTTCTATGTAAAACTATATTTCTCACTACTTTTAAGTTATCTAGTAGCTATAACTGAGGGCTCACCACAAAACCTTCTTTCTCTCCCCTCTCTATTTGCTGACCCAACTCCCTGCACAGACTTCCTTCTACACCTCTAGGAAGCCTTTGCCAGTGGAACTCTCTCTTGTTTTATGCTTTTTCTAATCTGTTGAGCTGTATTCTGGTCAGGGATTAATTGCCCCTGGTGTTTTGCTGCTTGACTGATTATTTATTTTGTTCTTCTTTTCTCTTCCTCTGCTTGGTCCTGGGTCAACCCGCTCCATTCGCCCTTGATACACCTGGGCTCACTCCACTCCCCTACTGTACACCATTCCCACCCACCCCTGACATCATCAGATTTATACTCTATCTTCATTAACTACTCCCCTCCCCTTCACATCATCCATCCAATTAGGTTACTAGACCTTATCCCATCCAATCCCTCACCAACCCCTGTCTTTTCTGCAACATATCATTTAGTTGCAGCACTGCTGATAATTAAAATTCCCTTCTCCACACAATACAGCCATCATGGTCCACTTTTACTTAAGCATCCCATTACTTATTCTGCTTACTCAACTCTCCTGTTACCACATCAAACTATACTTCCCACATACCTCCTTTATGCTTTCATATTCCCTCAAGTACCTTAATAAAACTCACTCCTTCTACATTTCTCCAGCACTCTTTACCCCCTCCCATTTTCATCTTTATAATGTAAACACTGTCTCTCACATCCACCCCAATGACAAAGTAAAACTACTAGTCTACAGCCCTAACCCACATCACCCACATCATCCTACATCTTTACGATGACACCCTTCCTAGCTGATGACATCTACCCTAACCACAGATCCTCACCCCCTTCACCCAACCCCAGCTTGCACCTTTCCATACCCCTCCAAACAGACCCCTGCCTATTCCACATTGCACCACTCACAAAACCCTAGACCTGTTTTCAAGTAACATACAAAGCCTTCTCAATAAAACCAATGACTCACCTCATATCTTATCATTAGCTGAAACCTAGTTTAGACTACACATAGCTAGTAACAAAATATTACCCCAGGTTGCAACATCTTTTGAATAGATAGAGAGACAAGAAAAGCTGGTGGTGTTGCAATCCTTTATTCTGATCTTCTGAATCTCTCCTCCTCATAGACACCATTACCAAGCTTTTACCCTGCTCAGCTAATCGTACTTAATTGCAAACTAAACTTCCACAAAAAGTTTGCAATAGCCTCAGTTTGCATCCCACCAGGTAATAACATTCCTGTCCTCAAAAACATACTTTCTTGGCTGACTGACAACATTTCCTATGAAACCATCATTCTGGGAGATGTTAACATAGGCTGGTCAAAACTCATGCCCGACTCCCCCAATATGTGTATAAATCTCCATGATTTCAAACAATTTATCACATTCCCGATGCGTAATAATAAAACTACTGATACCGGTACTATTCTTGACTGGATACTTACTTATGATCCTAATCTCTACCACAACCCCCCCACACCCTGCCCAGCTCCCTAAGTGATCCTTTACCCATTTATATCCAAGGACACTCTATTCCTATACCTAGACCCACTTATACAGACTGCCATAAACTATCCTCATTTAACACTGATTCTTTTAACTGTACACTAGCATCCATTAACTGGTCTTTCCTTCATTACCTTCGCCTTAGTGAAGTTGTGGAAATATTTAACCAGACTTTCCTCAACATCTTAGACTCTTTTGCTCCCTAAAGAAAAATTAGGAGTAAAGCCACCCATGGACCTTGGTTAACAAAAGAGACTTGCTCCCTCATGCACAAAAGGGATAGTATCTGGAAAGTCTGACAGAAAACCAAATCCTCAACCCTGTTACAAAGCTACAAGGAAATCAGTAACCCTACCAAAAAAACGCATTTATCAATATAGGAAAAAGTTTTACAATACAGCTCAAACCCATCACCTCTCCCACTCCCAAAAATTCTGGTCCACCATCAATAATATCATCCACCCCAACAACCCCTCTACCCCAAACCCCTTCCCCAATAACTCACCACATGAGACTGCCACCCTACTCAATAACTACCTCATAGACACCATCTGCAAACTAACTCACTCTGAGCATAACTCCAGTCCCCCCTAATCTTCCCACTCTTCTACCAATTATAACAAAACCCCATTCTCTCTTAAACCTGTTCCCACCTCCAATATCAAATCCCTTCTTTGTAAACTTAAATATTGTTCCCCATCTGCTGATAACCACCCCCCCTTTTTCAAACTTGCCACTGGTGCCATAGCCTTTCCCATCTCTATACTAATAAATAGATCAGTTTAAGAAAGCACAGTTCTTAACATCTGGAAGTCCTTCTATACTATATGACTGCACAAAGGAGGTAACTCCACAGACCCCCTCTAACTTCCAGCCAATAGTCATCTTATCACCTCTTTCTAAAATTCTAGAAAAGTGAATCCACTCTCAACTCCTTCACTACCTAATACAGGAAAATATCTTAACCCCTACTCAACACAGTTTCCATCCTAACCACAGCACTGCTATAGGCCTTTTATCTTTTACTCACTAAGTTGCTGAGGTCAGAGACTATAAGCAACTTATGCCTTGTCTCTTCCTTAACCTATCCAAAACATTCAATACTGTGTCTCACTCTAAACTACTAACGAAACTAACTAAACTTAACCTCTCTCCTGCCACAGTGCAGTGGCTCCCCTGCTACCTTTCAAATAGACTACAGTCTGTCCAATGGCTTACTTCTTGTTCCCCTTTCTTACCTATAATAACAGGGGACCCCCAGGGTTCTATCCTAGGCTCCTTACATTTAATATCTTTACCAACAATCTTCACTCTACCTGCAACCACTCTACTCTTATCCAATATGCAGATGACTCAACCCTCATCACATCCTCTAATAACACGTCTCAGCTCCTTTCTCTTACACAAAATACTTTCAGCACTATCGAAGCATGGCTCAATGAAAACCAGCTTATCCTAAACCCTAAGAAATCTAAACTCTTACTCTTCCTACCTAATTCACTCTCAGATCATAAATCATCCTTCTCCATCTCCTCAATAGATAATACTATCATCAAAGCAGACCCACATACAAAACTCCTTAGCACCATAATAGATGATCAGCTCAAATATGACCAGCATATTAATCAGTGTATTAAAAAGACACATCAGAAATTAGGGATATTGTATTGAAACAAAAATTACCTTACTCCTGAAGCTAAACTATCCCTAGCTAGAGTATTCCTTCTATCAGGCCTACTTAATGGCGCTCATATCCTCACAAACCTACAATCCACTTTAATCTCGCAACTAAAAGAAATCTATAATAACATCACCAGATTTGCAACAAACCAACCTTATAGATCTCACCATTGCATTGCATTGAAACATCTGCAATGGCCAGAATTCCCCCACCAACTCCTATTAGCACAACTACAAATCGCCCACTCCATCCTATACAAACCTACTGCTTGCCCCTCCCGCTATAAACTACTTTCCTTATACACCCCCACCAGACCTCTCAGAAGCTCTGACCAACAACTCCTTGACATACATAAACCTAACAGAAATATAGGTAAACTTCTCTGCAACCACAATGTGTCTTTAGCCTGGAACAAACTTCCTAACTACAGCAGAAACACCTCAAACACTACTCAATTCAAAAAGCAACTAAAACACTTCCTCTTAAGCTCATGGATCTGCCCATGTCAGGAAGCAACCTAAATTACTCCCACTCTTTTCCGACCTTACCTCACATCTCTCAACTCACTCTCACTCCCCACTTCCCAACTAGACTCGGTTGTAAACAGATATTGTACACAGTCAAAGATGCCACTTTTTTGTTTTTGTGCTCTATCCTTTTTAGTTTTGTATTTTCCTATTTGTACCATTTCACTGTAACTACTTTGTATAGCTCAAATTATATGATTCAATTTTACTGTGATTTTATGTATGTAATTTCCATGGAGCTTTTCTCCTCGGGTCTCCACTGAAAATGGGCTTCTAGCTCAGCTGGACTAACCCGATTAACAAATGTCAAATAAAATAAATAAGTAGATAAAATAAGTACTGTGCCTCCAGTACACTGGACACATACCACACTATTGGTACAGGTGTAAAGGAAAGCAGACCTAACATGCCATCGGGTGCCACACTATGCAGTGTCAGAACAGTTACCTTATAGCTGTGCTTAGGATGTGCCTACCACAAAGGTGCTAGTGACAGTGAGGAGGCAGGTGCTGCCTTCCTTGCATGGTCTAGTATACCCACACTGATCCACATGTGTACCCACAGGTATAGCAAGCTTGTCATAGCAACAAAAGCATGACAATATCTGAAATTCCTTCCGCATGAGATTGAGGTACTATTACAGGTAGTATGCACACATGGTAGATATATCTTGGATAAGCATAAAGTGGACAAAATCTTCCAAGGCCAGGTGCAAAACAGGACTAGTGTGTTACATCAGTTCAGGAAATGATCACAATAGGCTGTTGATATAGATCTGACACAGGGTCACTGACATGATCCTCAATGCCAGATCAAGGCTGAGGACATAGATTAGGACAGACTGAGTTCCCCGTATCCCACAATGGTGATACTGAAAGAACCCTGACAGTCTGTTGTGGACTAGATGCAGAAGCTGGAGTGATGATGACTGCCCAAGTGTATTTTGGGAAAGTACTAAGTAGTAGGACATTTTGTAGTGCTTCTGTCAGATTTGATTAGGCAATATCCTATTAAAATGACATGTGCCACTACTCACCTAGTGCATCCCTGTAGCCATTTAGGCAGTTGTGCAGCTTAGTCCGATGTAACAAGAATATAATGCCACCTCCCATGAGACCTATTGTAGTAGGTAATGGTTGGGTTACCGAAACTCTATCAGTTTACCTAGAAAACAAACTTAGACCTTTAGTTACTGAAGTTAGTTCCATTTTAAAAGACACATATCAGCTGCTGAAGAACTTAGATGATTTCACTAATGGTCTAGCCGAAGAATGCATTTTAGTTACATTAGATGTGAAAAATTTATTCACTTCAATACTTAACGCTTTTGGCTTAGAAGCGATGAGATTTATCATAAATAGCAGCCACAAGTTCACGAATAGTGAACAGACTCTACTGTGTGCAATTTTAGAGTTAGTGTTAACCAACAATGTGTTTATGTTTGGTGACAGGATATACTTACAACAATGGGGACCCCCTGCACAAATACCTATGCTAATTTGGTGATGTATCACTGGGAAAAGACTCATCTTTTTAATAATGACTATTTCTAGAAAATAAGTCTTGATAAACCTATTTTGGAATGGTACTTTAGATGAGCTTTCCCTTTTTATTCAGTATTTAGAATCTACCACTACGTTTTTGAAGTTTACTGTTAACTATTCGTTTTGTAGCATAGATTTTTTAGACATCACGATCACCAAAGATAAACAACATGTCATTAATACCACCATTTTTAGAAAAGAATGTTGGAAAAATACATTACTCCACTATAACGGCATGCACCCTAGATTTGTCTTTGACAATATAGTGAAGAGCCAGTTCACCAGGATCAAAAAATTATGTAAAACAACGAGTGAATTGTTTACACAAGGTGAATTACTGGAAAACTGCTTCATCAACAGAGGATATAATCCAGAAAAGGTACGATGTATTAAAGAAAAACACATACCCACGGGAGTTAAGACAAGATCAGACACTTATACTCCTAAACAATATGGGTACAGGAAGAAAGCCTTTGACAAATCTAAGGTAAATATTAATGTTAGGTTTACTAGCGACAATAAACACATCAAAAACATTATAACTAGGAATTGGCATATTCTTATGACTGATTTAGAGATAGCAAATCTAGTTGGCCTTAAACCCTCGTTTGTCTATCGGAACAGCAAGAATTTAAGTAGGTTACTGTGTGTTGAACAGTTGCATGAAACTATAAGAGCTAGATCTAACATTGGCAAAAATGTAATATGTGTGCAATGATTACTACTAGGCAATTTTTTGAGCATCCCACACTAGCGTTTAAATTTGAACCTAACTTTTCAGCAACTTGTGAAGACAGGAATTTGATATATTTGGCGGACTGTCAAGCCTGTCGAGTTTTTTATATAGGCATGACAACCAGAAGCCTGAAAGAGAGAATACAAGAACATATTTATGATATAAAGAAATGTGATCCCAAAAATGCGCTAGCCAAACATGTTATGAATAATTCAGGACACACATTTGCTTTTAGAGTCTTACAAATTATCACACCATGTAAAAGACTAGGAGATACATTTAATGACTTGGAGAATAAAGAACTATGTTGGATTCTCAGATTGAAGGCCCAGTATTTCCCAGGTTTGAATCAATATGTGAGTGTGAGAGCTCCTTTAAAAGGACGTAGTGTCAAATGAGTTGTAACACATAGGTCTGATCAGGAATTTCTTCCATTTTTATACACTAGTATTACAGACATCAAGTATCTTTCAACTAACATGAAGTCTTCAGCAGTAGTATTTTAGCTTACAAAATATCTCTCTAGTTTTTCACACACTATTCTTTTACTCCATGCAGTTTTTGTCCAGCAGATCAGTTTCAGGTTCCACCCATCTCCTAGCTTATTGATAAGTTACAAGGCTACATATATATTCATTTTCAGACATACATATACATATTTCATTAATTTTTAAGGTGTATATTTATACATATATTTTTTATTCTACAGTTATACAACAATATATTTCTCATATGTTCTTTATATGTTTGATATAAGCTTAGTTGGGTCTAGTTGGCAGACATTGAAGAAGCAGCTTGAGCTTTTTGAGAAAACCATTTTATATAATATATCTGCTTAATCATGCATATTTATTCTTTTATTATTATTATATTTTTTATCAATTTAATCATTTATTTAGTTATGTGGTTAACCTAATAGTTAGAGTAAGGGTCAGTGTGAAATAAATAAATATGTTTTAAATATGTCTTAGATATAAACACTTTCATGGATCTATAAATGTTTTTAAATGCTTATAACAATGCTCTCAGTTCCTTAAGTAATGTTGCCTTAGGCTTCTGTGTACTGAAAGAGTTTATTGACTGAATGATGATTTTATTGCCTGATTATTGCTTGATTGTTTTATTGTTTGACTGTCAATTTGCCAGAAGATTTTTGTATATATACAACACCTGTAGTTCATTAAATTATTCAACTTATCGTGGTGGTCTGCTTCCAGTGTTTTTGCACCTCAATCTGTTCTTTGTTTTTGGAGTGGACCTTCAGGAATCAGCGTTACTGTGTTTTCATCATTAGTCAGATGTAACCTTGTGTCACCCAAAGACATCAGTGTTGCACCACAAGATATGTATGTATGTGCCCAGAGGCTATGTATTTTCTTGGCATAGTGTGTGTGCCACACAGTGGTTGTAGTCACACATGTCCTGACTTTCAAGCTGATAAATTATCATGTATGTGTCTCAGTTTCCACTCGGACTGGATCTGACACTACAAGTCAACACATGCCTAATAGCAACAGATCTCTAGAGGTTAATGATAATATTGTCATGCACATGGCTCAGTCCAAGAGCACAATGGAACTGTCAGTAATGCTCACTGTGGATGTGCACTCTCCTCTTTCACTGTGGGGAAGACTGAGGAGACCCAGGACAAACTTCTGGTGCTACCTGTCCTTGGTGTATGATGTTCAGTCTATGTCAGTTCCACACCTTATACACAGTCAGTACCACCAATGGCAACATCAGGGGGCTGCAGCATCTATGAGATGCAGACACACATCACTGGAGACAGGCAGATAGATGGCTAACTGTGCCACAATGTCATTGCAGGGACTGCAGAACTCTGTGGAACATGGGCATAATATCACTAAGTACAGATACACCCACTGATGGCAGTGGCAGCCCTGCTTGGCAGAATGTTCCCATGGCTGCAGGGAACTGGAGACTACCGCAATAGTAGAGAATGGTTACACACTGTAGGAGTGCACAGCAGGTTGACACAAATGGCACACAGCGTTCTGTCTCGGTTTATAAATGCATGTTTCAGTTTTATTCTATTTTTTCTTATCTCAGACCATATCTCTGAATACCATTATGCACTTTATCCACTTCTGCCTAGTTTCAGGGGCTACTGCAGCCAGTCCTTCTGATGTATCCTCACCTAGGTCCTACTCCAGTGCTGGCACAGGTGTATCAGCCAGTCCAGTGCTATGAGTTCCACTTGTTGTAACAGTTATCACAGCATTATGTTAAGTAGCATGCCATAGACTGGAAATGTCTTGTTGCAGGTCTCTGGAGCATATTGCAGGATCCAGACAGTATAATCAGGCCTTCAGCACTCTGAAAACACATTCCGTTTTGCTCCATGCTTGTGACACTGCAGCATTGTATGCCATCTTTGCCATGGACTGGGTTCTGTAGATGGGGACATCAGCCATAGCTTAATGGTGTATCCGGCATTATCTGCAACACACAACAACAAGCACTACTATAAGTAGTCTGTTTCATTTTTTTCAAGGGACTGGACTTTCCTGGCCTCTATGGTTGGTAATCTGTGCACATGCCATCTAAAATCTTGCAGAAAATTCTCCAGCAAAAAACAAATGCTGGTATAGCTCTCATGGAAATCATGAAAACTGTCTGGATGGTGCACAGACTCACTGTATGTAATACTATGTGCATTGCACACCATCTGGCAGTTGAAAGAGTGGAAGCCTCTCTGGTTGATATATTGGATACAAGTTAGAGCAGGTTAGGACCTGATAGCAATGTGGGTGTACAGAATTGTCCCCAAGACCTCATGGAGATGGGCTATGTCATGGAAAGTAAGCATAGTGGTGTCTGTCTCCTCTGCTCTCCATTGAAACTAAATATGCTCTTCCACATGCATTGGTATCACATCAAGGAACTGACATAGGATTCACAAGGTTGATGTGTGCAAAACTCCTAGCATGTATCTTGTTGGATGCTGACAGGTCCCCATCACAAGAATGGTTAGCACTATACAGACATTTCTGTCCACTGAGAAAGGCAGTTCATGTATCTCCATTGAGCCTGTGTGATGATGTCTCATGCCTATATGTGATGTCTCTGTCAACAGTGTAGCAGTCGTACATGTCTCAGTCATGGAAATGATGGCATGTCAAAGCTGGTGGCACATTTGTAAGATGGTGGGTGGTAGCAAAAAACATCATGGACACTGCCTCAAGAGAGATGATGGTATTGAGATAGGATGATAGTCATGGATCATTGCATAAATGGTATACATTTCTGAATTACACAGCCATGTCTGATGGTATAATTTGCATATATGATGCTTCTGATTACCACACTGGCACTCATTTGCATGTCATTTTGCAGTCATTTGCAATGCATATCACACTATTTTCCACAAGTTCAATCACACTATATGTATTGCTGAATTGTCCACCTGAATGTCACTGCTTTTCATGCCATTTCACTTAATAGGAGTGGTAGTTATTTCTGAATACCTTCCATTGTGTCCACACTCCCTTCCAAGATAAGGAATACTGCCTCACAAAATCTAAAACTTATAAACTAGAATTTTCAGGGGAATGTAAACACTTAGGTTTAAACATTTGAGCCACATCTTAAAGAGAGCATGTAATGATTTCAAGTGACTGTCGAATGCACTTATTTTGAAGTACAGACATCAGACATCTATTGTAATAAATCACTTCTGTTTTGAAGTATAGAACAGCCTATCATGTTGGAATAGTGAGCTATTTGTGAGTATTACAGTTTGGGGAGCAGCAGACCTCTCTTTCACTGTGCTAGTGTGGGATTAATGTATGTGTGTGTGTGTGTGTGTGTGTGTGTGTGTGTGTGTGTGTGTGTGTGTGTGTGTGTGTGTGGATCCATATCAGATAATCGATTTTTCACAAACTCGAAATTCACATGGTCGAGACCATATGTTCAGTTTTTTTAAAACCCAAAACTTTTCACTGGAGATCATGGTACAGTGAGGATCTGGAAATTTACCCCACTGTAGTGCGATCTCAGAGTTGGTTTATATAATTTTCAGGGGGTGTGGGGGGAAGGAAGGCTTGCCCCCTGCAAAAGTGCAAAAAAGGTAGATTTTTGTGTTTTTTTTTTTTTAAGTTTGAGTTTTGGGGATATATATATATATATATATATATATATATATATATATATATATATATATATATATATATATATATATATATATATATATATATATATATATATATATATATATATATATATATATATATATATATATATATATATATATATATATATATATATATATATATATGTATATATATATATATATATATATATATATATATATATATATATATATATATATATATGTGTATATATACATATATATATATATATATATATATATATATATATATAAATATATAGATCTAGGACGTTTGCTCGAGTGAGCAAATGACTGAAACCCAAACGGCCGGGCATAGTTATACGAAAGTGCATTTCACCAAAAAAGCACTTTTGCGTAAGAATGCCTGTTGCCGAGGCTGTACTACGGTGCAGGTAAGGGAAATTTCCCTTTTCCCCACTGTAGTGCAGTCTCGGAGGGAGAATATTAAAGTAGGGGGGTGTATGAGGGGTGCAGGGGGAGCAAAGCCCCCATTGCTAAAATGTAAATGTAGTGTTTTATTTTTTTTTGTAACATGCTTTAATGAAAGCGCTTTTTAATGAAAGCGCTTTTTCTATAAAAGCACTTTCGTTAAAGTGTGTTCAGTTATTATGGATTCGGACGTTTGACTCAAGCAAACGTCCTAGATCTATATATATATATATATATATATATATATATATATATATATATATATATATATATATATACACTGTATGTGTATGTGTGTGTGTGTTTGTGTGTGTGTGTGTGTGTGTGTGTGTGTGTGTGTGTGTGTGTGTGT
Source organism: Protopterus annectens (assembly GCF_019279795.1). Classification (NCBI taxonomy): domain Eukaryota; kingdom Metazoa; phylum Chordata; order Ceratodontiformes; family Protopteridae; genus Protopterus; species Protopterus annectens. The sequence goes on from NC_056735.1 coordinate 210,267,316, forward strand.
GTATATATATATATATATATATATATATATATATATATATATGTAAATATATATGGATTCCATACACTTGATCGAATTTCATTTAATCGAAAATGATACCAGGCATTGCACTTCACTGAAAGCTCACTTGACTGAAAGCTCACTTGGTCGAAGTTCATTTGGTCGAAAATGGAATATAGACCCTGCCACACTGCAGTGCAACCCTAGAGTGAGAATATTAAATAAGGGGGGGTGTGGGGAGCACATCACCCCACAATAGGGGTGTGGGGGGCATAGCCCCCCACATAATTTTAATGTATTCACTGTTATAAGAAGGTATATCCATTAGAAATGCATTACTATATATATATATATATATATATATATATATATATATATATATATATATATATATATATATATATATCTTTAGTAAACACTATTGGCATAATGGGGGGCTATGCCCCCCACACCCCCCAATGTGGGGAGCTGTGCCCCCTACACACCCCCTTATTCTCACTCCAGGGTTGCACTGCAGTGGGGCACAATCATGTCTGACATCTTTTATGATGCGCCCAGTATTGTTGGGCAGCTTTATCCGAGAGTGCAATCACAGAAAGCTAAAGAGGTACTTATAATAGAAGGCTACGTGTACCACTTAGAAAGGACAGTACATAGCAGGCAGTATTGGTGTTACAAACTGAAATGTAGTGGGAGTTGTAAAGGTAGGACGGTAACTGAATCATTGTCTGAAGGTGAGCAGTTATTGAAAACTATGCCTCATAATCATGTTGGGTACCCATTGAAAGTGGAAAAGTACAATGTTTGCGGTACTTTGAAGGAGAGAGCATATTTGTCCAGAGATACCCCAAATGATGTGGATACTCTACAAAAGGGCCTTACAGAAACAGATACTTGGTGCCAGAGCCATGGGCTCAAGCTCAATGCCAAGAAATGTATAGTTATGCCCTTTGGGAAAAAAACATATATCCGTGAATTACCATATAGGTGGCAGTACACTAAACACCGAAAGTTTGATAAGAGACTTAGGGACACAGGTGGACAGTGGTTTCACCTTCGATAACCACATCACCACAACAGTCAAGAAATCCTTCTATGTGGCACACCTCATTGCTAAGGGCTTTTCATCCCGAAAAAAGGAGGTCATTGTCCCACTGTACTCATCCCTCATTAGACCCATTATAGAATACAATGCCCCGTTTGGTATGTACCTCTCAAGACATCTGCAACAACTGGAAAGGCCACAGAAATACCTCACTAAAAGAATCACAGGCCTAAAGCAGATGCCCTACGCTGACTGCCTTAAAAAACTCCAGCTATATTCTGTCGCATATCATCTACTCAGAGGCGATCTTTGCTTAACATACAAGGCCATGTCAAACCCAGAGCTGTTGGACATGCTACACTTAAAGAAATCCCAATCCCTCAGAGCCACACGCTTCAGGGATCTAAACCTTGTCATCACAATAAACAAAACATGCTGGAGGGATAGGTTCCTGACCCAGAGACTCCCCAGACTCTGGAATAGATTGCCCATACATGTCAAGCAGAGTGCCTCTTTGGTCCTCTTCAAAAGGAACCTTGACAATTGGATGGGAGAAAGGAAATTCACCCCGGGGATCACATCAGTCGCCCTGCTAGACAGGGGTCCAGGGAAGTAAATAGTGTGGAAATAAATAGCCAGGGAATTGTTATGGCTAGGCTTGTATAGGCCCTAGGGCTGATAGCCTAGTACCAACCTATGAACCTATGAACCTATACATCTTGCATGCTCATTGATGATGCGACGGCATCAACTTCACTGCAATGTGTTCCTAGTTTACTCAATATAAAAACACTACTCCAACAGATAAGGAGTGTACAGTGTAAATATAGTAAAGAATCAGATATACCTGATTTAACCCTAGATAGAGAACGTACGTATGCCATACAAATGGATACATTCCCATTTCAGAGTGATGTATTCATTGAGAAATGTATGGTAGATCCAACATCTGGAAATACTGTAGTAGTTTTTAGTACACTAAGTAACCTGCATGATCTTATTTTGGCAACTATCTGGTTAATGAACAGTACACACTTTTGTAAGGGAGTTTTGTGTCGGCAGTTGTATAGTATTCATGGCATTGTAAAATATGCTGGATATAACAAATTTATACCTCTGCTGAATTGCTTGATGTCATAAAAGTCCTTACGAGGCTATAACATGATGTGGCATTGTATATTGTATTGTATTTAGTTTCAATGCATAATTTCCAGATTATACTACAATTTGTTCTATGTGACTTTGAGGTTGTTGCTATTAAGGATATCCGAATAAACTTTAGTGGAATACAATCAAATGGCTGCTTGTTCTATTTCAGACAAAATGTGTGGTGGAAAGTGCAACAACTGGTATTAGGATCATTGTATAATTCATCCCATAAATTTCAGTTGGCAGTTAAATCTTTAGTGGCTTTAGTTTTCTTGCCTTAGGCAGATGTAGTACCACCGTTCAATGTCTTAAAAGAGAAATTTCCAGAAGAAGGGAAAGATATTGTGAAATACTTCTTGGTATGTGTTGCGTAGGTTATGTAAGTTTGCTACTCAGTCTATAGCAGTAACAAGATTTCCTGCATTGTTCCCGATTTCATTTTGAAACATCTCTGAGCTGAACAGGCTATTTTTACCATGAACACATTAACAGGGCAGAGAAAAAAAATAAAATGAAGGGCACTTTCACCTGTTGTAGCCACGTCCTCATCAAACAGTATAGCTAGGGATAAAAAAATAATTATTAAAAGACAGCATGATTAATGAAAGGATAGTGGTGACTGCAAACCAAGATATAAAAGCCACAAATTCAAAGTATTACAAAAAGAAATCTAATGTAATAAAAACTTGTTAACCAGGCTAATAACATGAATGAACAAAATGTTAAATGGATCAAAGAAATCCGTCACTCCATGAAGTTCTTGGAGCTGTTGAAATGCAGTCAGTAAAAGAGGCTATGGTTTAGCTTTCTAAGTTATAAAACACATAGCTAACATTCAGACTTGTAAATTTGTAGGCATTTAACCTTACTTCCATTCCAACTCCCATTTTTAGTAAAGCATTTTCATTACCCTTCAGAGGTTCGAATGGCACTGTTTCCATGATGTGAAATATGAAGTCCAAGCTCCCAGAGAAATCCGTACTGTGTTTAGCATGAGGATTTTTGAAGATCTTGATTCTTATGCCTGTTAGGCAATGGGCAATGCATATCTTCAGTTTGTTGATAGTTTTTCCTACATAAAAAAAATTTGCTTTTAGTGCATTACACCCTGTAGACAACTCTTTCAGTATTAGTCACCCTTAGTTATGCTGTTGAATGTACTCTCTATGCTGGGGCATAGGACTTGATAAAAGCTGTTCATGTTTTTGCGTCATGTGCAGTCGGGACAGCCACAAGGAAACATACCACATGTGCTTGTCATTTCTTATTTGGACTTTGATTCTAAAAAGTCCATCATACTTTTTCCTTTATTAAATAAAAAGCTGGGGTCAGGCTCAAGAATATTTGCTTAGGGCTAGTTATCTACGACTACCTAGTTTTCTATGATTGTTTACTGAATAATTTTGATTTGCAGCCCCTTGAAATAATGATTGCCATACTCTGTTTCTTGTCTCTGGTGGTCTGTATAATGATTCCGAAATTCCCCTGGTAAGTCTGTTGATGGGTTCCAAGAATGTAGTTTCTAAGTTAAGCTTTATATTTTTGATGGGATTGAGAAGCTAGGGCACAAATCTATTAGAATAGCCTCTTTCAAAAAAGTTCTTTGTTAAATCTTACATATTTTTGTATAAATCAGCCAGTTCCATGGGGACCCAGGAAATCCATTATGATTTTATTACATTGCTTTTGGCATCTATGGAGAGCACACCGAATGCATGTTGACCCTCATGAGTTTTCTATAAAGATTATTTATTAGGTGCCCAGTTTCCTTTTTCTTGCTAATCCACAAGTCCAAGAAGATGATTTGGGTCTGGTTATGATTGGTGGTAAATTTCAGAAAGCTGGTGAAGCTGCCATTAATATGAGTAAAATTCTTTAAGTTTTGTCTCATCCCCTTTCCAGTTTGGAAAGGGGATAAGGCAAAACTTAAAGAATTTTACTCATATCTTGTCCATAAAACAAAGATAGCAGTATATGTACTCATTTTATATAGATTGCTAAATCCACATAGGGAAGGCTAGGGTCCAGGGTAACCCCCATTGCAATCCCGATGATTTGTTTGTAGCTCTGATTATCGATTCTAAAGTAATACTTGTCTAACAGAGTATGCAACAGCTTTTTGGTATATCCTGAGTTCACCTGGGAGGGAAGCTGTCTCCCTAACCAGGGCCTATTCTACTGTTTAATGTGGTAAGTATGTATGGTTTCAACATGTATGATAACAAGCCAGGTGACAGTCATGAACCATGGTCAGGGGAAGTTGTTCTAGATTACTCAGTTGTGACATACTTTTTGTAGTCATTCAAGTTGCGGTCTGTATTGATCTTTTTCAGGACATTGATTGTATCCAGTACAAAGGATTTAATGCTTGCTGCGCTGGGTTTTATCAAAACTTCCAAACAGATTGAGTTAGGTTCTTAATTGTGCAGCCTCCAATTATAACTGGCCCATAGGGAGTATCCAGAAAACTCTTGCTGGGCTTGGGGATCTCAAAGGCAGTGGGAATTTGCAGGTCATGCGATTTGCTGTTTATAAGCTCATTTTCATGCAACAATCTAAGGGTTTCCTGCATATCATCATATGTATATGAAATTGTGAAGGATTCAGCTTTCCTATAAATCATTTCACTGTTAAGCATTCCTTCAGTCTTTTTTTTATATTCCTTCAATCTTAATGATATATACATTGGTATCAGTGACAAGAATCTGCCTCCTTATTCACTTTCATTATCCTTCTATTGGTATCTTTACTAAGGTTGATGAGAGCTTGAAGTTTCCCTTTTTAAAGCTGTAAAACCTTTTCTTACCTTTTTTTGTTAAGGGCATTCCTGATGTCACCCTCACATTTAGCTTCAAATTCTGGGAGTGTGCCATGGTTGGGTGGGTGACTGTGTAAAATCACAATTTCTTTCCATTTTCAAGTGGAAGCTTGGCTGGGATTAATTTCCCTTTGATTTTTGTCATTAAAGAAGACTTTTAGGTTAAGTTTTTGTGTGAAAAGGTTCATGTTCATGATGGCTTTTATCAGATTGCTGCTGTTGTGTTGAAGGAAAGTCATCTCCATCTCCAGTACTTTTAATTCCATCTTGGAGGGGGATTTTAACTGAGTATTTTAAACCTTAGTCTGGGACCCGAATGTGTTTTGTCCAATTTCCGTTCCTGCAGCTCCTTCAGGTCTCTCCTGCTCCTTGGTGGCTTGGTGGCTAAGTAAGCTTTAGAGGTCCTGTCCTGGTAGCTTGTGTCATACATTCTCTTGTTGACAATGTGGATACTGTTTTGTTGTGTTATGTTCCTTTAGTAACTTGGTGGGCTGTGTTGGTTCAGTGCCTGGGACTGTGTTTATGGTTTGTATCCATCCCTGTGGTGGGATGGTCACAACAAAAATCCTGCTGGGTGATTTCCACAGAGGGATCATTTTTATCTAAGCAGTGGGGATTCTTATGGTCTTCCAGGTTCATCTTTTTTACATTGTATTTAACTGTTTGACTGCCAGATTCCATGGCAAGAGTTATTAGTACCACTTCTTGGTTAGTAGTAATTGTTCCAGGTTGCTCAGTTAATGTATATTATTGTAGTCATTAAAGTCATTGCATATATTTCTAAATTTTTTCTCTTTTATCCTTTTTTCATAGGTTATGACTTTCTCTTGCAAGACTTGAAATTTTGGTTCTTTGTTCTTAAAACAAGTAAAATCCACAGATGGTGTTTACGCTTTATTAGTACCAAGCGAGCATCTGGTACCTGGGTGAGTTAAGTGAAATTTTGGAAAGAGGAGAAAGGCTGGGTCTTTTATTTGGGGAAGATGTTAAAAAAATGATAATCAAGGACCCCCCATGACCCTCATTTTTATGCCATACCCAAACTATATAAAAATTTGATCAACTTCCCTGGGAGACCAATAGTTTCTGGTATCCACTCTTTTGTGTATAATGTGGCAATTTTTATAGATTCAGTGTTGAAAAAATATCTGTTTAAGATATCATCACATATAAAAAACACTCAGGATCTTTGTAAAATTGTTTCAAATATTAAATGGCAGGCAGATTATTATTGGGCTACAGCAGATGTAAGTGCCTTATATACATCCATACAACATAGGCATGGTTTGGAAGCAGTCCAGGATGTGATGGGAGAGGTCCCAAAGACAGCTTTTGTTATTAGGATATTGGAATTCTGTTTAACTCATAATTATTTTAAGTATAAAGATAAGATATATTTACAGAAGAAAGGAACAACAATGGGTGCGTCTTATGCACCTAGTTATGCTGTGTTATACATGGGCTTTTTTGAAAAATTGTTAATGTATAATACTAATTTTTGGAAGACAAAAGTAATATGTTATAAGAGATTTATTGATGAGCTCTTTTTTATTTGTAAGGGCCAGCCATCAGAATTTGAAGAATTTATTCTATAATTGAATGATAATTTTCATGGACTTACATTTACCATGTCTATGGGTAATGCTAAGATTCAATTTTTGGATGTTGAATTTTATATAAGGAAAGATTATACTATCCAATTTAGACAATTTAGGAAAGCAACATCAGTAAATGATTTTTTGTTTGCAGAAAGCATGCACCCCCCACATCTATTGAATTTGCTCCCAGTTGGAGAATTTAGGCGGATTTATAGGAATACATCTGAGGAAGGGTATAGGGAGCAATTTCTAATAGAAACTAGAAATAGATTATTACAAAGGGGTTATGATAACATTTTGTTGGATGAAGGGATACATCAGGTATTGTGTGGTGAAAAGAGTAATTCTAGGAAAAAAAGTATGTAAGTAACAATTTGAAGCCCAGTAGTGCAGTGAAAGAGTTATTCTTTGTATCTAAATATTCATCATTTTCTAATATAATGAGGAATTTGATACAAGAATTATGGCACATTGTGTGTTTAGATCACACAGGGTAACTTATTTCCTGGGTTTATTAGATTTTCCTATGGGAGATACTTTAATATGAAGGAACTGCTAAACAGACCACTTTGGGACAACAAAACCACTAGGGTAGGAATGTATAGTTGTGGGAAATGCAAGGTTTTCAAGTTTGTTAAGAATCTTTCAGGTACTTTAATTAATAATAAGAAATTTGAAAATTATTATAGATTTTCTTGCAATTCTTGCATGGTTGTATATATAATAGGGTGTGGATGTGATCCGATTAAGTGGTATATTGGGCAGACAAAGAGGGCAGTAAAAGTTAGAATTTTAGAACATTTGGGGGCTATTAGAAATAAGAATTTCAACAGTCCAGAGGGAGAACATTTTTGCAGGTTTCATGGGGGCAATTATGACACTTTATTTTTTAGTGTTATTGCCAGTCCTAGCAATATTATAGGGGGTGACTTAAAGCATAGATTATTAAGCTTGGAAAGTAGATTCATTTTAAATTATGGTACTCTATACCCTAGGAGTTTAAATTTGGAGGCAAATATCACTATTATATAAATATGTGGTATAATTAACACAGAAATGTGTATAAGTAATATTTACATCAGTGTCACATTTATATTATTATTTATATTATAAATTTTCTGATGCTTATGAAATATGTATAGTTCCTTTAAAATCTTTAAAATGTTTAAAAGGTCAAAATGTTTAAGAATGTTTAAGATATTTAAAATGGTAACGTTATTCTAGAATGCTGATGTCACTTTGAAATATTGCAGTCATTTTAAATGTAGAAGTTAGTTTAAAATGTAGAAGTCACTTCAAAATTTAATATGCGGAAGTCTTTTATAATTGATTGATGAATGGTTCACCTGGTATAAATATATGTGTGGTGCATCATACTAATTATCCTTGAAGGCGATATGCCGCGGTACCAGATGCTCGCTTGGTACTAATAAAGCGTAAACACCATCTGTGGATTTTGTTTTTTATTTTTATTTATATTTTTCAACTAGTCTTTTCTTTTTCAAGTTCTGGGATGTTATACCTTGTACTTTCCTACATTTTTTGATTATGTTCAAGCAAAATCCCACCAAGTATGAGTCCAGCTTGTTCAACTATTTTGTTCCATTCTTTTCTTAAGTATTCCTTGACAGTGGATGATTGTGTAAAAGTCACTATTTTTTTTCTATTTCTAAGCAACAGCTTGGCTGGGGTTTATTTCCCTTTGATTTTATCATTAAAGGAGACCTTCAGGTAAAGTTTCTGTGTGAAAAGATTCAGATGCATAAAGGCTTTGAAGTCCTTGGGACTGTTTCATTTTCAAGGCTTGTAGAAAGGAAAATCTCATCCCATTTTTTAAGTTTGAAAAGTATGTGGTTTAAATTGAATGTCTTGTTGTATTTAAAGTACTGGTACTTTAAGGGCTAAATAGTTCAGTTTTATTTTAATTTGATTGTTTAACAAGCTTATTATGGAAAGTATTTAAATGGTCATATATTGAGAATAGTCATCGGAAGAAGTCTCTTCTTTGAAACAAAAGCACTTACCAGTGGTGATTTTGGATTTATTTTAATAAAAAGTCATTTGTCCTTGGTCTGCTGCTGGATTTATTCACTATATAAAAAATATCTTGGGATGAATGCAGAGGTTCTGTACATTGAGCTTTCCAACCTTTAAATGAGCTCTCAAAGTTTCATTAATAATTCCCATATTGAAATATCATTCAGAAACGAAGGAAGGAAGAATTATTAATTAGGAGGAATTGGGTAATGTTTAAGGGTGGAGAAGGTTTAATGGATGTTGTGGGCAACAAACCCTGTTTTGTATTCAAAACTAGTCACAATCTCAAGTACCTACTTGAACATCCTATAAAGACACATTACATATTCAGAGGAACTAGGAGATGTGGTCCATGTGTATACTGTTCATGCATTTTTAAATGTTGACTGGGTGGAAATTGGTTCACCTAAGAGACAGATATATTTAAAGAGAGGCTCATGTGGTTATAAACAACTAGTCTACCTTTCTGTCTGCCAGAGCTGCCAGACATTTTATGTTGGCAAAACTGAGAGGGCTCTGTGCAGACGGATATATGAACATCTTTACGCTATCAGATGTGAGGATAATAATAATGCCCTCTATGAACATTTCAGGGAAAACGGTTCCTGTAAAACCTTCTATTTTGGTATTTTGGAGAAACTTGGTAATGACCATAGGGGTGGTGATTGGAAAAATAGGTTGGAAAGGGAAGAGTTAAAGTGGCAACTGAGATTGAACTCTACTCACACCCCAGGTATAAATGAAACATATAGCATTAAGCTGGCTTTAAAATATCATTAATTTATGTTGTAAATCTTTTTATAAAATGTACTTTTTATAAAATGTACTTTTGTAAGATGTACTTCAATTAATTTTTATGCAATATATTAAGATTTTATTACTTTCAATGACATTTAATATATTGAGAATATATTTCAACTGCAATATATAGGTACAATTATTATATATATATATATATATATATATATATATATATATATATATATATATATATATTTTTTTTTTTTTTTTAAATGACACTTTTAATGTATGAATTGTGAATTGTGGTATGTTTCTTTAAATAATGAATGGGAGATGTAAAATAATTGGCAATTATTCAATTGTTTATAAATATAAAAGTATTACTGTTTTGTGATTTAAATGTTTCTGATGAAGTCTTGGTATTGAAGACGAAAGCGCGCACAATTAAATTTGTTCTAAGTCATATTCTAATGCTTTCATTATAGCTATTACAGCTACATTAATACTACACTTGAGTGTTCCGTTGGAACTATATTATTTTCTTGTTTTAGTTTGGTTGGTTGCAGTTCCTGTTTTTTTATTACGAGTTGCTTGATTCAATCTCAGATACAAGTATAAAATGAAAATACATGTTATACATTTCACTGATAGACTGATATTAAGAACTACAACTCCATCCTTATAAAATACTCATTTGATTTGATTGTTATTATTAGCTAAACATATTAAAGGTTTTTGTTCACTATATTAAGTTATCATTAATTTTCTAAAAATAGAATTACATAAAACTTAATTTTGAAATTTTCTGGCCACCAAGTAATAAGGGGACTGAAATCTAGATTTATGAAATTTAAATTAACTTTCTGTTTTATCATTAACTATCTGCCAACCATGCATTGCAAGGCAATATTTCATATGTAATATTTTTGAAAATTCGTTAAGGTCTGTTATTGAATTAAACTCAGTAGGGGCAAAGATTAGAACCTTTTCAAAACTGTATTTTAACCTCCTGTTAACATAAGGTCAGATAAATTTAAAACATTATTAGATACAGTAGTTACTTTGACATGGTCATTCACAATTTGGCTAGAATATTGCCTATCTACATTTTCTGCCCACTTCACTTCCTAAAAAGTTTAATTTATTACTTTATTTATTGGAGGGATAGCCTTGAAATGATTCACCATCTGTTTCAGCAGACGAAGAAAAATCAAGTATCAGAGATGTATTCAGTACATTATAATGGGGGACCACCTTTTTTCCTCTTAAACCTATTCAGTTAATTAGATGAAACAATTGCATCAACAAATATCATTTTTTTTCCTTTTCAAACTATATGCCATATCTTTATCAAAATCATTAAAGTCCATTTAAATTTCCTAAACTTTTTAAGTAAATTAGAGTAGTATTTAGAAACTGTGCCTTATTTCTGGGCATTTCTCCTCCATCATTATTAAGTTGAGATCTGTGAACGTTCACTGATTTGTGTCATATTTTTGGTTTAGTCCTCCTATAATTTGTGTTATTCTGGTCAATAGTAGATGGCTGCTATCAGAAAATTGTAATAGACATTTGAATTTCTATGAATACTCTATAATCCTGCTCATTCTATAACTCACCAAGTATATAACAGCAATATTGAAAATTCTGTTCATGATTTTGGGCTTTTGTTTCTGTATGCTCATTATTCAGTATTTACAGGGTTATTATGATTTGTGTGAAGCAGCGTAGACTTCTTTAATGTTTAAAACAATGTTGAAATGATTACATTGCCATCATTTCTATCATTCTTGGAAGTCTGGATTGCACAAAGAAGTGGCTGTAACTGTTGGATGTCGATGGGAGCTGCCTATGAATGAAAGTAACTGTCTCTCTTGTCTTTCATTCAGTTTAAACAATCACTGATCTGGCTTTCTGAGAGTAATGTGCACTTGTGTGAAGCAAGATGGAATACTTTGTTATCGTGACATTGACTTATTTGTTTATATTTTTTGCCACAATCCAACATCTGAGGTGTTTCACAATAAAGTAGATGCAATTTATAGTTACAGATAGAGGTGTAGATGGAACTGTAAAATTTGTACTCACAGTCCCCAGGATGATGTCCCCCACCAAATGACACCCCAACACTGTCTTAATCTTAACAACCTCTACATATGGCTATACAAGCCACATCATAATGCTACTGTCCTCATCCAGCTCTCAGCAAATATACACAAGAAGCCTATAATTTCATGAAACAGCAAAATAAAAATGGACATTTTAGAGCAAATGTCCATCTGCTATTGGTGGAAAAGCATGTAAAGGATTTCTCCATTTACAGTATGATAAACTTTACCCTGTATCCAGTTGTCCATTCATGACTACCTTTTAATGAACTGTGCCATACCCCATACATCTTTTTGTATGCTTTTTTCTTCCATGCCTGCTATCAAGCCTCCCCCAATTCTGGAGCATCTCTCATGCAAGCAGACATAGGGATTGATTGCGCCCATATCAACATCCCAGCAATGAAGGTGTTAAGTCCTTGACTGTCCAATTGGGTGGGAGGAGTGTGACTCACATCATCACAGGGTCCATTATGCCTTCTCATGTATGTGCATGCTTCTGTGTACCTGCTGAGGAAGGTTACCATGTTTACTGCTTGGTGAGACAAGTGCATGCCCATGACTGCTCCAAAACGTGCCATCCTTCCTCTGAGATGAGGCTTGCTCATCTCCATGCATCATCATATGTCCATGCTTCTAATAGAATCCAGGTCACCTGTTTCTGTGGAGGGGTTGTAATACTTTACACTGTATGTGCTTAATATTACTCTTGGGGTTTGGCATAGCTGTTAATTTTATAACTTCACAGATACTAGTTATACTAGGAATAGTGTTTGATTCTTACCTTTGGTCACTGTCTGGTTATCGGCTAGGCATGTATGTATGCAGATTAATTACCTAGTATTTAGTTATGTATCATATTTATGAACTTCATCATTTTCTTCATCCATTCAATTATAATATGACATTTCAGATGTATAGAGTCAAGGAGGTATTTGTAATTGCTGAGCACATGTGCATAACTTTGTGTGTGTGTGTGTGTGTGTGTGTGTGTGTGTGTGTGTGTGTGTGTGTGTTTGCGTGCATGTGTACATTATTAAATACTTACAGAACTAATATTTTGCATGTAAAATACTTGGTTTGTTATGGAATGCTCAGTGCTGCCAAGGTGGAGTCAAGCTGTGTGAACCTTGCATTACAAATGCCAGAATGTCAAATACCAACATTACCAACTGTCTGAACTTGTACCTCTTCCCAGCCCGTGTTAGTGCTTGATCCTGTGTCTGGAGCAATAGGGAGTTTCAGTGTTTGGAACAGTATTCAGGCTTGCCAGTATTCAGCATTCCAACATCCGGGGAAAGGTTTTGGTGAATGCTTGACTTGATCTTGGCAGTGTTTAACATTCAATAGTAAACCAAATACTTCTTCCAACAATTACGTATTCTACACCAAGTCTGAAACATTAGGCAGAGGAACTAATTTGCATCAAAATATAAAAAATAAAACAAATGCAAAACGTAACAGCTAGCCCATTATCTAAATGCAGTAATGCTTGACATGGTGGGCATTGGAGGGAAATAATGAACATTCCAATGTGGAGGAGGTCCTTTGCCTGTGGTGCTGAGCCTCATAAAACCCTGGTCGGTCTGTTATTTCTCTCTAATGTCTTTGCTTATTTCCTATCACCTACCAGTCAAATACGTTGAGTGGGCAGCTGATATCTTGGTATACTCAATCTCAGTACTAATAAGCCACTATATCAAAGAAAACCATGTACCCACTATTTATAAAAAAAACTCACATCGTATCCGTACATAAAGGTGGCAACTGATTCCTACTAGTTACAGACCCACTGCTACATTATCAATTCTATTCTAAATTCTATACAAATGTTATCCATTCACAACTCGCTAGATACCTATCTGATAATAGCCCTCCCTCTTCCTCCCAACATGATTTCCATTTAAGTAACTGCATAACTACTACCCTCCTGAGTTTCATCAATACTATCACCTTACAAAGAAATGACGGCAGCCTAGCTTCATTTCTCTACCTTGAAATATCAAACCTTTCAGCGCTGCTCCTAATTTATAGGAGTCTGACTGTTGCAGTCCCCTGTTATAGTCTGGTCACTAGTAGCACAGTATTATTACATCAGCTGGTTTTCTCACAGATTGTGATCTACATTCAAAATGGCAAGACAGCATTCATCCCACTAGTATAACTGAAAAAAACGAACCAGAGGAATGCTAACTGGAAGAAGTGGAATCCTTATAACATTTTATCATTTGAAAAGAAACTGAATGATACAAACAAATGACAATATCCAATTATAGCGGAAACAGGTTGCAAGAAATATTTTTTTACAAATACTAAGGTTGCAGGAGGGGCACCCACAAAATCTTATAGGTACATTTTACTTACCCAATAACCTGATAACCAGAGCTCTCTGATGTTAACTTAGTCAAAGCATCTAGGAATTTTTCTTCCTTCAATATCAGCTTACCTTTTCTCATCCCAAATCTTCACCATTTTCATACTTATTTTAACACAAATCAAATCAGGACTAAACAGTTGTGCAGTAAATAATGATCCACTCTTGCCTCTCTCACTAGCTGTGGCAAAAGCTCTTAATTCAATGGCCAGCTAAGTTAATATTATTTTCAGTGGTTGTTTCAGCCTATGTTAGTGAAACTTTCTTCCAGTTGTATATCCAAACTCCTTTTCTTAATTCATTGCCTGTTCAGCTACAAATAGCAATGCACAAGTTGACACCTATTACACGTCCAAAAAGAGTATAAAAAACTGAAGTCAAGATATTAGCTGACAAGTCCAAGCAAGGTGTAGCACAACTAAATAAAGTTTCTCAGCTTACCTTAAGTGAGTGGAGAAAATAGATAAGTAAGTAAATAAAAACAGGGCAAAGTCAGGCAGAGATCAAGTTAGTTGAGCAGTACAAGAAAGAAGCATCCCTAAACCCTTTAAATTGAAAGCTGAGTCTGACAATGCTACACACACAGGATACAGATGACTGGAAGATGTAACACAAATGGGCATACCTCTCATCTCTCCTTGGTTTTTGCTCTGTCTTTTCACATACCAGTGATTTTGAGAAAAAGATGGCAGATTACACTGATAATAATTAGAGATATAAACTTATTTTACTTCAAAAATGCATGCTAGCTCACATTCTCCTGTTCTATCAGTTCCTCATGTTAATAGTATATTTCAAAAAATCTGTTTTTGATTGTCCCTTTATACTTCTAGATTTGTTCATCTTTCTGAAAATAGACCGAGACCTACGGAAATAGAGAAGTCATTAGCAACCATTCAAAACCAATGAATAACAAATATGATCAGCAAAAGTGACAGAATCACTGAACAAGAAAAATGCAAATCCCATCCCATGTTATTGTTTAGTGCTGCATTATGGCTGTGCACATTACTTAACATTGTATCTCTCTGAATCAAAGCTCATTCAAAACATAGCCATTAAGCACAGAAAACCCTAACACTACCGGATACTGTATACACACAAAAAAGCAGCATCCATATTTTTTTTCCTTGGTACTTATAATCTACATGGTGTATTCTGATTTTCTATAGTTAAAGGTCTGGAAAACAAAATTATCTGTCAGTACTCTTCTGAACTTTTGTGAACACACCTCCACTCAGCGCTGTTCAACCTGTTGCTACTGCTAACTTCTCAAAAAAAAAAGAGTACGTAACGAAGAACCAGGAAGCCCATCTTGTTTATTGCAGCTCTCTCATCTCCAAACTTTTATTTACATTATTTATTTGCCTAATTACAAATCGTTTAACTCATTCAACAGCACAAAACATTTGTTAAACTAAAATATCTTATAAAATGCAAATTGCTAGTCTCAGATCACATCTTCTCCATGCAGTAATTGATCAGCTTATATTGTTAAAGCTAGGGTGGGTTGTCCTTGGTCCTAGTGCTTGCTCTGTTGCTAGCCCCTTCACATAGCTTGTACAGGAACGAGTGCAGTGTGTATGGCTACTGACATCCTTGTTACAGAGGCCATCTCTGGATACATGTAACTTAGTCCTGCTGTTGTTAAACAATATGTCATCTTATGTGACGAGTAATGTTAAACAACGTATCTGCTAAACTTGGTGTAAAACTAGTATTGCTATGACTAATACTTGTGTGTGTGTGTGTGTGTGTGTATGTGTGTGTGTGTGTGTGTGTGTGTGTGTGTGTGTGTGTGTCTGTGTGTGTGTGTGTGTGTGTGTGTGTCTGTGTGTGTGTACATCTTGTAATAGACATGACTTGTTAGGGGTAGTGTAAGTATGCATTTGCTTGCACGAAAGATCAGTAGAGCTTGTAAAAGACCTGACTTTCATAGGCAGCGTTAGTGTGTCTGTGTTTAAAATAATACAGCAGATTTTTATCTGTGAGCAAACATGATATCGTAAGCTGATCTAATCTAAAACCAGCCCTGCTTAGAGGTGAGGACAGAGGGTTTTTATAGCTTGTGTATGGGACTGGAGATGGTATGGTCATTACTATTTTAAATTTTTTCTTACAAACAAGCCTGTAAGCTGCACGCAGAATGTTGCTAATAGTTTGTGTAGTGTCTGTGGACAATGTGTTAATTATTTCTTTCCTCTTTGCAAATCTCAGAGGTGTGCATGGAGGCCCCTTAAGCTTGTTTAGGGGTACTCTCCTGTTTAGGCAAAGCAAGCTGGAATATATTAGTGAAACTGCTATAGCTTTCACTTTCTTCACAGTCAAATGCTCGCTACGTATACTGGTGATTATTTTTGGGTGGTAGGGATAAAGAAGCATGCTACATTATACATCTGACACCAATAATGTTAACAATATAACTGTTCTTTTTATTACTTCAGTTTTGCCCCTGTTTGACATTAGAGTGGGACACAGAATGTGACTGTTTTTTTTGGGGGGGGTAGGGATGAGGAGGCATGTTGTATATATGTTTAACAGCAGCATGTCTGTGGCTGTTTATGTCAGAGGGCTACACATAATGTACCTGTGTTTGTAGGGGTGGGCAGGGAGGCAGGCACTATTCCCAGATGTGATGTATCTTCACAAGCATTTCATAGTGAACTGCAATTTTTCAAAAACAACTTTTTTTTTCTTGAAAGAAAAAAATAAGGTTGACTTTATTTCATTTCTCATGTTTTTATTAGGCCATCATTGGACCAAAAGGTTGAAAAATAGCTTTTAAAATATACCTGAGAGGCCTACTAGCACACAGAACCTGGATTAATTTAATTATTTGTTCCACAGATATTACAGTGCATTTTTCACCCATTTGGATGTGTTGAAAGGATTCAGGATTAGTCAAAGTTAAGAGCAGTACAGAACTTCTTTCCTTGCTCAATTTTTTTTTCACCTTATAATTAGATCAAAATATTGGAAAGTAGCTTGAAAATGTACCTAACAGTATTTATAACCCTATGGTTTCTCTGGCTTAATTTGTTTATTTATTCCACAGTTATTCTAGTGTGACCTTATCCATTTAAGGTGTGTTGACAGCATACAGGAAAAAACAATGTTGAAGAGTAAAACTAAATATATTTCCTAAGTCATGATTTCTCTTTATACCTTCACTGGATCAAGAAGGTTGAAAAAAACTCTACATTGCACCTCAGAACATTTAGAGCCCTTATGTCTTTTGTGAGCTTGGCAACATCCAAACCTCCAACTTAATTAATTTATTTCCTCTATAGTTATTACCGTTATAGCTGGCCCTTTTAGGATGTTGCAAGGATACTGGAAAAAGCTGAAGACTGACATAACATGTGCAACAGGGTAAAAAAAGTAATTTAGATAATGTCAGGAAGCCATGGTGTAGGGGGAACTGGCAAGTGGAGACACTTGGAGATATGTATGCGGTGCAGTGGATGGGGTGAGAGGTGCCGTGGAGCCCTTCACCTGTGGTGCAATTTCACACAATGCTAACCGTGTGTGCACCCACTGTGAATTCTGATTTGTCAGTTTTGGACTTTGTGTGCAGTGTGCTTTAGCTTGGGAGGGAGTGCAGACAGACTGGAGGGTATTCAGAAATGAATAGCTCCGTGAACTAAGGAAAGAGGCATGGAAAGTAACCACAAGGAAAGCAACTGCTAAGTTTATCACTCAAAGATGATGACTGTATTTAATAGCAAATATGGGCATTCTGAAGCCATGTCTACAAACCTCTAAAATGATGGTACCAAAAACATATATAAAGTTTTAACATATACTTGTATTTATTGGACACTCGTTTCATTTTAAACATGTTAGATGGCAAGTATCATTGTCAACATTGTGTTCCTTAATGTTTTTTATAAGATGGTACCATATTATACCTGTTGGTGAGACAGGTTTTATGAAATTAATACAGTAATGAAATTATTGCTAATAGTCATAACTGTTTTACCAAACAAACATTTATATGTTAGAATGTCTTCACATTACTCAGTATCTTTAATGTATTTTTTTTTACTAACACCCACTGGCTGCCTGCACCATCTCCAATATGACATCAGCACACTCCAGTTTGCATTATTGATAGAAACATGGACATATCTCATGTTTTCACAGCTGGTTTGCAAATGTCACTTAATAGCTCAAACTGTCTACACATCACATATTTAGTTTCACTATGCATGTCTAGCATATCATGCCACCTTGCAAATGCTGCCATGCTGCCTTAGTTTTAGATATGTACCTGTACCAGCACTTCAGGAATTAGACTGTGAAAACACAATCAAGAGTATAGGGAAGTCTAATGTAATGGTGAGTATGCTCTTACACGATACACAGGGATTCTGCTTTTTTAATGATTATACTTGATTAGAAAAGAAATGTGTTTAATATTGAGTTTGGCTGGACTAATGTATATAAAGGGAGTTTTAAATACACAGTTAATAAAATGACCAAGTTATGGGGTCTGCTTTATGGAGTGAAAGTAAAAGACTGGCTATCCCCACTTAAAAATAAATAAATAAATTCCTCTGCTAATATAAGGAAGTTGTATACTCACATCTCTTATGCAAAGTGACCAAGACAATCTCATAGTTGTCTGTCACATTCTAGTCGGACTTCCAGTAAGATTCAGAAGTTATGAGCATGGCTATTTGACTCAACATCCCACCCAAGGATTAGCATTCATCTGCACCTCTCAGAACAGCAGATCATTCTGTGACCCTTGTAGGCATATGGTTGTCTGTCTACATGATGTTTCCTACACCACCTACCCAATACTGAGCACATCTCTGTGGAAATTTCCTACATCACCTACTCCAGTCCTGAGCAAATGTGTACATGGTGTTTCCTACACCACCTACATCAATACTGAGAATATGTGTCTACATCTCCTACCCCAATACTGAGCACGTCTCTGTGGAACTTTCATACATCACCTACCATACTAAGCAGAGCAGATGTTTCTGTGGCGTTTTCCTACATCACCTACCCGAATACGGAGCACATGTCTTTGGGACACCTTCCTACATTACTTACTCCAGTCCTGAGCAAATGTCTACATGGTGTTTCCTACACCACCTACACCAATATGGAGAATATGTGTATGGAGCACTTTCCTACATCTCGTAACCCAATATTGAGAACATGACTCTGTGATGCATTCCTACATCAGTTTACCAGATACTATGCATGTGTGGTGCTTTCCTACATCTCACATACCTACATGCCATTCTACATATCACCTTCCCTATTTATGTATTCTGCTGGTTCATGTAATCTTTACCTGTTTGCTTGCCTCCTACCCTGTGCTATATACCTGCTTCTCTGCTTTCCTTAGTCATAATGTACAATTAACTTTAGTTTTATGGCATTACAACATCATGTATAGGCATATCAATGGGGATAGGGGGGGCATGAGAGACTGCATATATCTTCTTAAAAAAGAACTGATATAGCTGACTGTTATGGTATATATGACTACTGTCTGTGTTACCAGTGTCCATGTAACATACTTTATGACATACATGATATTTACATTGAACAGTACAACCTCCTCTCTCTTAAATAACATGAATTATTGGCTACCTGCAGGATAATGACAGCACTATGGTCATCTACAGATGAAATCCTTCTCAGCATGGCTAAAGGAAACCATGCAGGCACTCTCTCCATTGACCATACTAAACCTTTTGATCTTATTCAACACTTCCTCCTCCTTCACTCCTTCCAGGAAATAGGGGTTACCCCAACACTGTCACCTGGTTCCACAGTTCCTTAAATATGTATTTCAGAGTCAAAAATAAGCTCAACTCTATCACCTCTAGCATCCCTTACCAAAGGAGTGCTCCAGGGATTCTTATTCACCCCACTATTGTTTTCAGTTTTTATTAACAAAGTACATTCTGATCTCCTTAACTTTCCTATCACTCTTTATACAGATAACATAGTTATTCTTTGATCCAATCCCTCACATTCAACTATTCAAACCCAGCTTCAGTATGACCTCCACTGCCTTAATTCTTGACTAAACTACAATAACCTACTATTAAATCCCTTCCAAAACAAAAAGTATGTTGTTTGAAACCTGACAAAAGCTGAAAAAACTCCTAAAAATCTCAGTGTCATAGATCTCAGTGGTTCCTGAATAGACACAGCCACATCCTTTAAGAACTTAAGTTTATGACTAGACCAGTCACTTAACTTCCAATACCACACTGAAAACATCAGGAATAAGGTTAGTTCTTTTATTCATAGGTTCATAGGTTCATAGGTAGGTACTAGGCTATTGGCCCTAGGGCCTATATAAGCCTAGCCAAATGGTACCCTGGCATTTGCCACCCCAAAAAAATATTTTCCTGTGCCCCTCTCAAGCAGAGCCACAAGTGATCCCCGGGGTGAATTTCCTATCTCCCATCCAATCATCAAGATTTTTCTTGAAGAGTGCTAATGAGAAGATTTGTTTGATATAGATAGGTAGTTTGTTCCAGAGTATGGGAAGTCTCTGAGATAGGAATCTATCCCTCCAACATGTTCTGTTTATTGTGGTGACAAGGTTTAGGTCCCTAGAGCGTGTAGCTCGGAGGGATTGGGATTTCATTACGTGGAGCATGTCCAACAGCTCTGCATTTGACATAGCTTTGTATGTTAGGCAGAGATCACCTCTGAGTAGGCGATATGCGACACTGGAGTTTTTTGAGACAGTCTGCGTAGGATATCTGTTTGAGGCTGGTAATCCTCTTTGTCAGGTATTTCTGTGGCCTTTCCAGCTGTTGTAGATGTCTTGTGAGGTACATACCAAAAGGGGCGTTGTACTCTATAATGGGTCTAATGAGTGATGAGTAGAGGGGAACAATGACCTCTTTTTTCCTGTCCCATGTAGGTGTGCTGCCTGACTACTGCGGACAAAGTGGATGTTCATGATTGTTTTCCTCTGTACTACTGTGTCTTGGTGTCCTGCTGTTGTTATACTACATATATGTTCTATGTGGTAGAGTCCCATGGTTTAGTTTTGGCAAAAGCATTTTTACCAAAGTTTTTGGCTTGATGCTGAGGCCACTGTTTTTGGCATCTCTCACTCTCCATCTGAGGCAGTGAGGTAGGATGTCCACATTGATGAGGATTTAGGATTATGATTATGGTTCCTTTTCTGCATGCATCTGACCTTCCTTCATTAGGAGTTAGCCTGTACTTCAGGGAGAGCCTGTTACTAGAGAAACTAGAACCTAGGACTGTGGTACTCCAGTAGTAACTGGTCCTGGGTTGGATTAGTAACTGCTCTCCTTCACTGTTTAGAGTCTGCTACTTCGCACAGTACGCCTGGGAGCCATGAGGCAACCCATCTTAGTTTCTAGTACTTAGTTTTATGCTTTTTCAGAGGAGAGGCTATGTAATTAGGTCAAAAGCCTTGGATCTAGATAGGATGTGATCTAGATAGGCTGTGTACCATCTCTTACCTGACCTACAGCTTTGAATACCACTTGGAAGACATCTATCATTTTTAGGCTTTTAAATGACCCCATT
This sequence comes from Protopterus annectens, assembly GCF_019279795.1. Taxonomy (NCBI): domain Eukaryota; kingdom Metazoa; phylum Chordata; order Ceratodontiformes; family Protopteridae; genus Protopterus; species Protopterus annectens. The sequence continues at coordinate 210,288,737 of NC_056735.1, forward strand.
GGGTCCAGACCAGGGTTTAGGGTCCAGTTGTTGTTTTGTACCAGATGTCCACATATGATCCAGATTTGATTACCAGGCATATAGGCTGCATGGGTGGTTGTTCTTGGGTCGGGGGGGTCTTCCCCTTTGTCCTGTGGATGTGAGGTACTGCTGACTGCTGCTGTTGGGTGGGAAGGGTAGGTGCTGTGAGGTGCTGTTATGATTGGGAGGTGGGGTAGAGTGTGCTTGTTTTTAAGTTCATGTAGATGTAGAAATCGGATGTTGTCAGGTCCCATGGATGCTGTGTTCTCTTTTCTGAGTGTGTGCTTTGTGCTTGTGCCCAAAGTGTCATATGGCTTTTTATTTTTTATTCTAGAGAGGTATGGAGATGATGAGAGAGGAGGGGTAAAGTTAGAACTGAACCTATCTACCTGCCAGGATGTTGGCAATATCAGTTGGTTCTGTATATTTAATGCCATTGTGTAACTCGTCAAGAGTTTGCACATTACCATGTTGATGATTCATATGGCTATATAATACTTTGTGGTTTTGTGGTTGTCTTTGTATTTGTTTTTTTTTTGCTTTTTAGGATTTTTTGAGGATTTATGAGCAGCTTCTTTTTGAGGACTGATGGAGTTCCTCAAGTTTCCCTCCAATCATGGATTTTTACTTTTTTTTCTGTTTTAGAGTTTGTTTATAAGTTGGACCACCAGATTGCCTTCCTTTTTTTTTTTAGCTGGAGGATAGTTGGTTGGTTCTGTTAGGATTGCACGCATTATGAAGTGTAGTGTTTATAAAGTACAATTAATTGTATAGGATTCAGCAGTCGTATCTATTGTGTCCATCAGCATGGGTGTGTGGAGTTTTGCCACTTCTGTCTTAAAGGCGAAGGCTTTGGCTGGAGAAATTTTACGGTGGTTTCCTGGGGTGGGGGGGTGGGGGGATGGATGTGGATGGGGTGGGTGATTTGCTTGTGGATGATCTGACATGATCTTTCTTCCCAGCCAGTCAGCATAGAGATAAGGAGAAAGGAGACTTTAAAAAAACTACATACATCTCTCTCCATCATAGCCACAGCCTCTACAAAAAAAAAAAAAGAAAGAAAAAACCCTCAGCCACTTCACAGTTTTCTGAAAACTAAATAAGTCAATTCAGTTCTGGTTTCCCCCTTCAAGAACACCACTGCATCATCCTTTCCAAAGCCAAAATGGTTATCAGTCTCCTATAGAACTGAGCTACTCATAGAGTCTCTTCATTTCAAACTAATTCAACCAAGTGCCTTCCCACCTCTTGCAGCCAAATTCCATAATAAAAAAAACACCTTTTACAATCTCCACAAGCTCTTCCTGTTAACTCTGTCACCCCAGATACCTAAAATCAAGCTACATTGTACTGACCATTCTTCCTCCATTCTTGTACATAAACTCTGGCAATCACTTCCCCCTCACCTAAAAGAAGTCTCTTTCCCTATGTTCAGAGTACAACTCAAAAGACACCTAAATCAAAAATCTGTCTGCAAGTGCTTTTCCACTGAACACATAACCTAACTCCCTCTTCATCTGCATCACTTCTGCTTTGGTTCTCTGTTCTCACCTGCTGCTTCCTTTTCATATTTACTACTAACATTAATTTATATTTGTTTTTCCCGGTCTGTTAATAATATGGGTCTATAAAAGTAATTTAATCGAATGGTACTTTACATCAAAATGCTGTTCATTGAGCTGTTTACAGTAAGATCGCTATAGAATACAGATTGGGAAATGTGCCCTTTCCTCACTGCAGTGCACTCTTGGAGTTGGTATATATCATTAGCAGGGGGTGTGGGCGGCCCAGCCCCCCACAAGAGTGACTTTGAAAAACGGCATGGCTGTTCGATTAAATTATGTTTTGATTATGTAATATAGACCCAATAATATTTACATATTGTTTCAATTGTGTATGGGATTATCTTCCTTCTGTGATTATTCTTTGTGAATTTCTTTATTCAGGCTGTGCCTGCAGATGGTCTATTGTGATCAATGTACTACTCCAGTAAACAAACTGACTAACTAAATAAATACATAGACACACCCTATTGCAGTCCATAGAAATTGACTGCTGATAGACTCCTATTACCTTAGATTATTGTAGTTTACTTCTCTAGGACTAAATGATGATTGGATGATAGCATAAATATAGTGTTTTGCACCAGAAGCAAATGTTGACCTATACAGCCCTCTGACAGTCTGATGCGGTTTGTACATGTGTTACTGTAGTCCTGCAAAACATAGATGGATATACTCTCCCCACATGCAACAGTACTCCATCAGTGAAGCAGTTAGGGAAATCTGATACAGGGTGTTGTGGTGTATTATTACTATCCTCTATGCCTACTTATATACATTTTTGGCCAACTGGTGCTTCTTTTAGTAAAGAAAGACAGCCAGTGTAAGCATGGGAGAGTATTCCTTATGAGTGAATTAGGTGGTCTGTAAACTATTCATAGAACAGTAGTGCAAACCATATGCTGCAAATATTTTGCAGCATTGTGTTTCATATGTGTAAAATATGAATTCATTTTTATTTTTGCATTAAAAAATATGTACATACAAATGAAAATATTACATATTTCATTTTTGATAACTCTGTTTATATGTATTATGTAAATAATAGAAATTGGTTCAGTTTTTTAAGTAAGGTAAAAATGGACAAGAAGCACTTATTTGCAGACAGACTCCCTGATTATAAATTCTATTTGCAACTTTTATTTAAAATCACTCCGAAAACAAATGCGAAAACAATATTGGCATTTCATTTTTGTCTGGATGCAGAAATTTAAATTACTCCCTCTCATCCAAAGAAATGTCACGGTTCATGCCATTCTCATTAAAATAGAGGCTAAACAGTCATGGAGAAAATGTTATCCTGAAAGGCTCAAGTCAACACCAGAGATATTCTTTCATTCATCAATGTTGTCACATTGTCTAGAAACATATCATTCCCCAATAAAAGCCAAGTACACTCTTCCTAAAATGCATAGAGAATTAAAAGCAGCCAAATAATTTTAGAATAATAACTCAGAGACTGTTCCTGATCTTCAGTTAAACAGGAGGGCATTGATTTTTTTTTTATGATTAAACCATGTTCTGTGGACTTTGCTGCCAGTATGTAGTGCTTTGTTATATGCTAATGCACAAGAAAGGATGAGAAAAAGGGGCTTTGATTTTCTTTAACCCTATTGTGAACCAAAGGGCTGTATCAGAGTATTGTATTTTAGTAATTAAACATCCCTTTACAAAAACAACTTGCCATTACCTATGTGCCTATGTACACTAAAAGCAAATTTCTTTTTCTCAGAAAATGCTGTTAATCCTGAAACATTTACTACATACTTTCATTCACGTAAGTGTTTTAAGGGACAAGAAACAGCTCTGGATGCTAGGATACTGGATTAGCTGCAGACTTACTTTACCAGCTGGTAAGTTTTTTTTTTTCAGCCCATCAGCCCATAGAGACATTACCTGATAGCTCTTTTCTGCACTCTTTCATAAGATCATTGCAGCTGACTAAATGAGATACATGGGTTTAAATCAATGTTGGTTTGTTTGCACTGGGATTCTGTAAATTTCTTTTGTCAAATCCCTGTTTAGTCAGATATTGTGCCTTGAGTTTGTTGAGACTGGTCTTTGCAGGGTTGGGAAGTTTTCCCCTTGCAGTCAGTTAAGCCTTAGCAATCTCAGATTTAGTATTTTGAGAAATTAGGCATCCAAGGAGGATGCAGGAGACATGAGCCCAGCATTTTTTTTTCGTTTGGGACAGTGGCTAAAGTCAGTCTTTTCATAGGTTTAAAGTGTGTGGTGTATTTTTTTACAACTGATTTCATCATAGATAGGCTTCATCAGATTGTGATGAAGGACGTCTGTGAACGCTTATCATTCTTTTCTTACTTTTTTAGCTAACAATAGTGGCCAAAAGTAGGTGGTCATGATATTGCAGCATTTAGCATTGCTGTCTCACAGCAAGAAGTTTTCCTGTTTGATTCTCGGCTGGGGTGCCTTCTGTGCAGTCTGCATGTGCTCCCTGTGATCGCGTGAGTTTCCTCTGAGTGCTCTGGTTTCCTCCCACATCCCAAAGACATGCTGCAGGTGGACTGAAAACTCTAAATTGGCCCTAGGTGTGAGTGTACCTTCTGTGGAAGGTTGGCACTGAGCTAGTAATTTGACACCATAAAACTCCCTTGCAAATTGTTATGTGTACTGTTGTTCTGTTGTGCTGACCCCTAACTGGAAAAGCCAAAAGAAGAAGAAGTGGTCAAGAATACCTTAGTATTTAAATTGAAGCTAGAAGTATAGCTCACAGGTCAGCTGAATTACAGTCATGTACCACTCTTGGTACCACCATGGATCATCATAAATCATTAAACTTAAAAGCTCATCTTTCTCTGCTTTTTGTTAGTCCAGACAAAGACAAGCTCCTTATACAGGTTTGGAGAGCCTAACAAGAACACAACTCCACTCCACTACAGGCAACCTATTTGCAAACCAATCTTGTTGTCACATTACTTCAGATTATTTCCTCTTGTTCCTGTAGATATTTTGTTTTCATAAAGATGCTTCCTGTTAAACTGTACTGAATCTGATGAGATACTTACAAGTTTATGTTATGCGCTATTTCTTCCTTAAATGCATGCATACATATTCATCCTGGCAGAAAAAAGATAAATGACAGCCTGATCTGCCTATGAAACTGACACTGATTTTTATTTTCTGTGTATTTTATTTTTCCAAAAGTACATCAGAATGTTGACGATTAAATCTGTGGTATAGATGAGTAAGGTCATGAGAATGCTCCAGGTGACTGTTTGGGGAAGAAGGCAGCTCAGCCTCCCTGCATGCCTGAAACTTAGCATAGGTAGATGGTCCAGCTTGCAGTACTATAGGCTGAAATGTGCTCATACAGCAAGTCATGCATGCACAGTAGCCATAATTAGATCTGTGTATAACAATATGCACAGATCACAGGGACAACCTTGTGGATCCTAATAGGCCTGGGAAACAATTATTCACTCACAATGACTGTCTGCATGGCTGCCTTTCCTCTGGATGGCTCTACCTCCTAGGTAACCTCAGGAGGTGACTGGGGGTATATGTGGCTGATGAAGGGAGCATGCCATAAAGAGAATTTAGTATACAATGTGGATGAAAACATCCTAGAAATAAAAAAAAAAAAAAAAAAAAGAACATGAAGCTGCCTGTGCATACAGATAAGTTATCACTCATTAATGAATTCACAGCACATACAAGACGTGGATGATAGTCGCTTCTTATTTCCACCTCTCTCATGCTATGCATCCCTAAGTACCATGATGCTTTAGGCGCACCACCACTAACATACTCCCCCAAGGTAAACCTTCATCATAAATGTAGGCCCACTTTATCAATTAAATAAAAACTGTTTTTTAAATCCCGAATTTGTTTCTGTCCTGCTTCCGTTGTCGTTTGGGTTGGAATGCTGTTGCTGTTTTTTTTTTTTTTGTGAAATACTGAAGTACTTAGATACCCAGACTTTTCAAGGCCCTTTATATGTTTTTAACATTAAGTTAGGGTCAGATCTATGCCAGTTGTCTGAGGGCACAGCACCAGTGGCAGATTATAATATGGGCATTTCAGGTAGTCACCTGGGCCCCATGTCTGGATACCTGTTGAAGAATATTGTTTCTCTCTGCTACACTCATCTAGTTGCATGACTTGGTGTATGATCTCTGCATTTCCTCAACAAGTGTATATGATCATGGATGTAATGCACCTAATCTTGTGTCAGTGAAGTGCAGTGCTGCTGTAAATTATACTGATCAGGGTGATGTCTCCCCATGTCACCTCACAATGCAGTTTGTCACCAGTATGACAGTTGATTAGAATGAATGACACATAAAAAGAGGGACATGTCTGAAATGTTGCCACATAAGCAATATTTTTAGCGTTGCAATAGCAAGGGATCTATCATAACCACTCACTATAATGTATAGTTCGTCATTAATGAATCTATACATTTTAAAGGTATCACATTTCACCATCTTAGATTTAAACTTGCCTGTAGTCAACAAAAAACATTCTTTATTTTGCCCTTTCTGTTTTTACCACTACTATAAGTGACCTTCAGGACCATGCCCAATTTGTCCTTCATCTCAGGAGTAAACACCAAAATCTATGTTTTCCCAAGGGTACTCACAATTTGTGAAACATCAGTATTGAATGGTACAACCATAAACCCCTCAATTTCCCCTTTTTATGCTTAAATATAACAGGGAAATCATCAGCCTGGTGGAAAGTATTGCTGACTCTCAAAATTGGCTAGAATCTATTCTTTCTATCTTCCATCACTTCATCTTTGATCTTGTACTACATATTGAAGAGGTAACCCCTATCCAAAACATGTTAATTAAATTAACTATTTTGTCAAGAAAATTGTGTCACAACTAATTAATGTAGAGAGTCATACCATTCGTCCTTTCACAACACCCCTCTTCTGAAATTAGGGGTGTCAACTCTCACAGTGGGTAAATGAGTTAGAATAAGTTTTCTTCTGAAAAATGGTAGAATGAAATACTTTTGTCTAACTCATCTTTGTACAAAATAACATCCAAATAATCCAGTTTGCTGACATCCCATCTGCAAATAAATTTCAAAAATTAAGTTGAACTCTTCAAATACTTAACAGATTGTGGTATACAATCAACTTCACCTTTCCATAGGATGAATATGTCATCCAGAGATCTAAAATAATGTCATTTTGTCAAAAAATGGACTAGTGAACACAAAATGTTTTGCCCATTCTGCTAACATTAGGCTAGCATAAATGGGGGCACACTTGCAATACCTGAAACTTGTCTAAAATATTCACCTTTAAATAAAATAAAATGATTCTGTAACACTATTTCCATGAACTCAACTATCTGAAAGGGGTCTGAAGGGGGTGGGGATAAATTTACTTTTCTTCCTAACTAAAGTGCCCCCCCAAAAAAATCAATGCTTTTGTGTTGAAAAAACAACTTCAAATTGAGCTGCCTCGTAAATAACGTCAACTCCGTTAAGAGCTTAGCAATGTCACTTGACACAGGATTTTATTCACTTTATTACTGCTGTATTTTTATAGTGGTTTGTTACGGCTGTTTTCATGACTTTATTTTTTTTTTTTTGGTAATATTGTTTGGTTTATTACTTAAATTAAGAGCATGCTGCAATTTTTTTAATTTACTAACAGGGCAACTGTTTTTAATTGGTCTTAAATGTTTTTAATTGTTTTAATTGCCTTTAATGGTATTTAAATCCACTATGGATTGTGATTTTAGACTCTGATGAAACCCAATAGTAAGAGGGCAAAAGCACTTAGTCTGGATTGTTTTAACACATTTTGACATTTTTTATTCATTAAAGTTGTCGAGCACTAATGTGGAGTAATCATATTTAATTCAGAACAAAATGTAGTGCTGCACTTACAAAAATAAACATAAATACATTTTTAGAGGTGTTTCTAACTTCCGTGTAATATTAAATCATATAATTTGTGATGCAAAAATGGTGTTATTTTTGTATTTAATTTTGTTAATAAGCACCAACCTTTGAAAATGTTTTTAAAGCTGAAAACTCCTGCCATGACAACACAAAAGACGGAACCCACAGCGCCTCACAACTTAAATGAGCTCCATTGTCAGGCACAAGTACCTCTGTAATATTATGTATACTGATGTTTTGTCAAAGCTATTCAAATAGATTTCCTGAGAAGTTGTAGAAATGGCATACATTTCCAATGAAAGAACAACTTTCCAAACTATAACCATTTATCCATGGAATTTGCTAACATAGCTCCATATGCTGTCTAGGCCAATGCACATCAGACCATTCATATAGGTATAAAGGTACATGTGTAGGTCGTTTCCTGTTTGCCTGTCATTCATCACACATAATTTCATTTTTTTATGTTTTGATCCATTCCATGCAACTAGTGATATGATCTTGCTTATATAAAGATAAAGGGTGGTATTCATAGTCCAGCCCTTCACATTTTTGTAGCGGTACTCCATGAAGAGTGGCGCTGTGTGCTTATGCAAGTGATGTCTTTTAGCGTGACTATGAAATGCAGAGATGTTTTGGTAAACATGTCTCCATATCGCAAAAACCTAACATGCTTAAGGTATAAGCTAAAGGTGACAGCTAATATGCAGTTAAGGTGCATTGCACATTTTTGTATCAGTAGGATTCATAGAGATAAACCTAAAAGGACCTCATTGTTTACCAAATGTGGAAATTGCCCTGATCTCATGCCAGTAAGCAGCAATTTACCATGATAATACAGAGTTATGAGTGGAAGAGGAAAAAAAGAATATGTGCTACCACTCATTTTAAGAGACGATACAATTATTGACTTTACTTTAATTTTTTTATTGTATTTTAGTATTTCTGCTTACATGGACAAATTACTGAAGGGAATGTTGGAGGAAATGTTTCATTTTGATGTCAATGAAGTGCTTGAGCATACATGCACAAACTAATGAAGGGGCCGTTGAGGAAACTATTCATACTGATGCTTGTGCATACTTGGTCAAACTACTTAAGGGATCTCCAGAGGAAATGTTTCCTTTTGGTGTCACTGAAGTGCTTGTGCATACTTGGTCAAACTACTGAAGGAATCACTGAGAGAAATGTTTCAGTCTGGTGTCAGTGAAGTGCTTGTGTAGACATGGACAAACTACTGAAGGGGTCATTGTGGATAATGTTTCATTTTGGTGTTGGTGAGGTGCTTGCACACACATGGACAAACTACTGAAGGGGTTGTTGGGGGAATTATTAATTTTTGTGCTTGAACATACTTGGTCAAACTACTAAAGGGATTCCAGGGAGAAATGTTTAATTTTGGAGCTTGTGCATACTTGATCAAATGACTGAAGGGATCGCTGGGGGAAATGTTTCATCTTAGTGTAAGTGAAGTGCTTGGGTATACATGGACAAGCCACTAAAGGGGATGTTGTGGAAAATTATTTGTTTTGGTGCTTGTGCATACTTGTTCAAACAAGTGAAGGGATTCCTGGGGAAATATTTTATTTTGATGTCAGTGAAGTGCTTGTGAAGGGGTCATTGGGAGAGATTATTCATTTTGTTTCTTGTACATACAATGACAAAACTACTGAAGGGATCACTGTGGAAAATGTTTCATTTTTGTGTCAGTGAAGTGCTTTTGTACACATGGACATCCTCCTGACAGGATGGCTAGGGGAAATGTTTAATTTTTGGATCAGTAAAGTGCTTGTGTAGACATGAATACACTTCTGAAGGGATTGCTTGGGGATTTGTTTCATTTTGGTACTTGTGCATACTTGTACATACTACTGAAGGAGTCCTTGGGTGAAATGTTTCATTTTGGTGCTTGTGCATATATGCCAATTTCTTTCGGAGTTTGTGTGTTGGTCGGGCATTTAGTGTCTCTGTGTAAACTATACTCAACATTTATCTATGTCTTCTCCCCCATCTATATATTTGTATCTATATCTATCTATCTATATATAGAGAGAATGTGTGTGTGTGTGTGTGTACACACACACACACACACACACACACACACACACACACACACACACACACACACACACAC
>NC_056735.1:210303339-210315839 GCF_019279795.1 Protopterus annectens
TAAAGCAATTATATAAGTCAGCACTAAAAAATTAAAAGCACTACACCCTCACAAACTCCCCTTGAGTACCTTGTTCCCCATTGGCCCTTTTTTCAATTATAAAGGAATTACCAATACTATTCTAGCATGTCCAAAGGTCAGTTGTCAATCTCCTCTCTGGTCCAGCTGGTGAATCTGGGAATCTTGAGGCAATGTTACAGCTGCCTCATGTACACAGACAACCCTCTCCTCCTCCCAACAAATTCCAACACATGTGAGAGATGCAACCATATAGCCAAACTGGATGCTATGCTCTCTCAACTCAGTACTGGCGTAACCAGTCAGGAGGAGAAGGAAACCACACTCACTACAATTCCAGTCTCACATACACCTACCACGACAGCAAACCAAACACATAAACACACAAAAACATACTCTAAATAAAAATCTGCCTAAGCAGCAGAAACCTCCAAAGCAGACACCCAAGCAACCGCTACCCCAAAACAAAACACGTGCAACACATAGCTCACAAAGCCAGTGTGCTGAACAGTCACAGCCCTTAAGGCTAAACAACACACCTGATACACTTGTAATAGGTGACTCTATCGTCAGGCACACTGACGTCCTGCTCACCAGGCTGAGCAAGGAGAAGATCACGGTGAGCTGCCTGTCGGGCGCTAGGATCCGCCACATAACACAAACACTCAGGTCACTCCAAGGAAAGTACAAATATGACTCAGTCATTGTCCATGCTGGTGTAAATGACCTGAGATGTACCTCACTGGACTACATGAAAAGAGACATAGAGGAGCTCTCTGAGCATGTAGCCCAGGCCGGTATGACCCTGACCTTGAGTAGCATCTTACCCTCACCAAGAATGATGTCACAATATGAAGACAAGATGATCAATTTCAACAACTGGCTTACGTATTGGTGTCATTCAAAGGGGATCCAATGCCTGTCAGCCTGGGATGACATGCTCGACAAGCCACGATGCTTTGCTAGGGACGGCTTGCACCTGTCACCCCTGGGCTTTCGGATATTGGCAAAGGCTCTTGCCACCCCCATAGTGCCTTTTTTAGGCAAGGCTCAAAAGACAAACCCACCTCCATAGGTATCACAAGGGATAAGAAACTAAGAGTAATGCTACTCAACGCCAGAAGTCTAAACCTCAAGATGCATACACTCAAAACTCTCCTTAGCATGGAAAACATCAATATCTGTGCAGTAACAGAAACCTGGTTCAAGGCTCCTGAGAGCACCCCAGCACTACCATGTTATACCTCATACCATGCTTTTCGGCTCCAAAACTTGGACCGAATCACAAAAGGATGGGGAGTATCAATATTCGTCAAAGATACCCACACCTCCAGGTTGGTGGCACAGCACGAAGCATCAGAGACTATCCATGTGCAACTAACAGTGGGTAAAACTGCCTTCCAGTTTATAGCCTGCTACAGACCACCCTCCCAAACCCAGGAACCCCACTCGGCCTTCCTGAGAACACTGGAAAATATGAAGGTCTCTCCAAACACCATTATATTGGGCGACTTCAACTACCCAAACATAGACTGGGAACATTACTCTAGCTCCAACACCCTAGCCCAAAGGTTCCTAGAATTTATAAACTCAAATGCTATGGAACAACTTGTTACCACTCCCACAAGAGGGGAAAACATACTGGACCTGATCATCACCAACATGGGGGCTCTATGCTCCAGACCAGAAGTGTATCCCTCACTGGTAAGATCAGACCATAAACTAATCTCACTGGATATTCACATCCCGACTCCACCCCCTGCCCAGAAAACCACAGTGAAAAACTTCTCTAAAGCATATTTCACACTCCTCAAAACTGAGGTGGAATCCTTCAAAGCCCCCGGGCCTGTGGAAAATACGGCCCAGACTGCAGAATCCTTTATAAATGCATTCTATGAACACCTTCAGGAATGCATGGATCATGCAATCCCAAATAAAACCAAGACCCAATCCTCCAAAGGTAGGCGTCCTGTCTGGTGGACCCCAGCCATAAACAAACTATACAAGAGAAGGAGGAAGCTACTACATGATAGAGCAAAATCCCAAAAAGGGAAGGCATCTCTGATCAGTATTAGCAAAAAACTACGGGCACTCATAAAATCGTCTAAGGCCAGCTTCGAGAGAAAAATTGCACAGGACACTAAGGATAATCACAAGGCTTTCTTTAGTTATGTTAGAAACTTGGGTGGGAATTCCCAGATATGCTCATAATTAGTCCAAAATGATAAAAAATACACCGAACCCACAGACATTGCCAACATCCTAGCTGACAGGTTCAGCGCAAACTTCTCCCCCACTCCCCACCAAAAGGGCAAATATCTATCCCAGCAGAGTGCTGCCCCCCTGACATCTCAGATGCTCAGGTAAGAGCCGCCCTCTCCAAAGCAAAAAACACAGCATCAATGGGACCAGACGGTGTCCCGGACTGCATCCTACATGAACTCCAAGAAGAGCTAAACCCAAACATAAAACTGCTGTTCAATCTCAATCTTACTACAGGATATGTACCCAAAGAGTGGCGTACAGCAACAGTGGTCCCTCTCCACAAAGGTGGTGCCTCAACGGATCCTGGAAACTATCACCCCATAAGCCTGACTAGCTTGGTCTGCAAAGCTATGGAAAGGATCATCATGGACCTCATAAATAAAAATATTGGGGACCTACAGACACTGGATCCTACCCAGTTTGGCTTTGTTAACGGCAGATCCTGCCTCTTAAACCTAGTCAATTTCTTTGAAACAGTCACCAAGGCCATTGACGAGGGGAAGGTGGTCCACACAGCCTACCTGGACCTCGCAAAAGCCTTCGATACAATACCCCACTCGGGCATTATTGATAAGCTCACCAGCTTAAATATAAACCCCTATGTCACTAGATGGGTTGCAAACTGGCTCAAGGACAGAACCCACATGGTTAGAATTGTGGGAGCCATGTCAGACACCAAACCAGTTACAAGTGGTGTCCCACAAGGCTCAGTCCTGGGACTTCTCTTGTTCGGTATATATTTCTCGGAGGTACAGGCCAACACGGAAGGACTGTGGCTGACCAAGTTCGCAGATGCCTGCAAATTAGGCGCCATAATCGACTCTCCAGCTGACACAAGCATCCTACAAAAGGGCCTCATAGAAACAGACAACTGGTGCCAGAGCCATGGCCTCTAGCTAAACGCCAAAAAGTGTATAGTCATCCCCTTTGGCAAAAACAAAGTGCCCACAAATTACCACATAGGTGGTAATCCATTAAGTACGGAAGAAGTAATTAGGGACCTGGGGACCCAAGTTGATAGCAATCTCTCATTTGAAAACCACGTGGCCAAAGTGGTTAGAAAAACATTTTATATAGCCCACCTAATCATGAAGGGATTCACATCTAGATCAGGGGAGGTCATCATGCCTCTTTACTCATCCCTCATCAGGCACATAATTGAGTACAATGTCCCTTTTGGGATATACCTTACCAGACACCTGCAGCAACTGGAAAGACCCCAAAAGTACCTCACCAAGAGGATCAAAGGCCTCAAACAGATGCCATATGCTGCCCGGTTAAAGAAACTCCAGCTCTACTCAGTGGCATACCGCCTGCTCAGAGGCGATCTGTGCCTGTCATATAAAGCCATGTCAAACCTGGAATTAATGGACATGCTGCACCTCAGAAAATCCAAATCCCATCGAGCTACATGCTCAAGAGACTTGAACCTCAGCACTGAAATAAATAGGACATGCTGGAAGGACAGATTCATAACCCAGAGGCTCCCTTCACTCTGGAATAAAATCCCAGTCCAGGTTAGGCAGAGTCCCTCATTGACTCTCTTCAAGAGGAATCTTGATGAGTGGATGGGAGATTGTAGGTTTACCCCGGCTATCACTTTTGTGTCACTGTTAGACAGAGGCACAGTATACTAACCTCGAAAAAGGGCATAGCAAAATTCATTTAAAATGAGTGGCAAAAGCCAAACACACTCTGGCTAGGCTTATAAATGCCCTAGGGCAGATAGCCTAGTATGAACCTATGAACCTATGAACCATTATGCCATCCCTGAACCCCAACGTCTTGCATACGATTCTGCATGAGAGGAAGGCTACAACTTAGAATAGGGTAAAACATGTCTCAGGTGCTGTAAAGGAATAAGGTTAAAATCTGGTATGAGAAGACATTTTTCATAGAAAATATTGAGAATGGAACAACACATTCCTATTAGGTTCAGAAGATTGATAAAGAAAAAAAAGCAATTCAAAATGGTATTTAAATGAGTATTTTTGTGAATGATGAAGCATTCAGTTCCTCATCCCCCTGCATCCTACTATTTATTCAAAACCACTTTGATATCACTGCACCTTCAGGGTAGGCTTTCCCTGTGACACTGTCTTTCGGTGGAAATGTGCTTATTCCAGTTGTACATTACATTGCATGATCATCTTATGCATGGTAGATGCATGGAATGTCTTTCCATGAGAGTTACTGAACTGCAATTACAGAGACATGATTATGATATACTGGGGGGGAGATAACTGCACAAAGGTGCAACCTAATCATTCTTTAGGGAGCAAGCAGATTAATACTGTGGCCTTTACTGCATATTCACAAACAATTTGCTTTTGTAGAAGGTGGACAACAGCAAATTAACAATTACAGTGCCGAGCAGGAGAGCTTGAGTATCTGTGATATCAGCAGTCTTGGATCGAGCATCAACATCACCTTTCACCTTTGTATCCAACGAACATACACCAAGCTGCAGCTAATAAATCGGAAAAAAAAGTAGAATCCAGTCTTCTGCCTTTGGATTCTCATCCAGCCCAAGCCATTTTAGTTAGTGACACTGTGGCTCTCTGTTCATTAGAGTAACATTTGGAAGTGGAATTTGTCATCCCTTTCTTCCATTTATCCTCATCTGTACCTCTTCAAAAGTTCTAGCTTTCTCTTCATAGACATACTAGGAAGGCCTTGTCTTCCAGTTTTGCAGAAGCAAATATTTTCTCCTCTCTTAAGACACCAAATCCATTCCTATACCCACATTCCCTACAGAGTCAGATATGGTGATAGATGCTGGAACACATAAAAGTAACGCTCCTCTCCATTTGCTGATTAGTATGTCTATGTATGTTATTGGTAGAGTTCCTGGATGCATTGTTGTGTTCTGGTATCCATCAATGTCATGTGACAAACACATGGCACATGTTATACAATGAGAGCAGAGGTCTTATTAGAGATATCATGGAAGATATAAATGCTGAAGGATGGACACAAAATATGCCTGTACTTTGCAAGGTAGTGATTTGAAGTATAGACCATTTTGATGTTGTTGAGAAGACTTTCATTATGTCAATTATTTGTTACAGGTTTGATTTGACATTCTAACTTATTAACCCTGGAGTGTATCCTGTGGAGACTTAGCTAATTTTATTTTGTCTGGAAGTCCTTGTAATTTTCCATGATGTGTTCCTCTGTAAGAGGGGTGTCTTTCAATCTGTAAATAAAAAGCCATTGTTTTAGATCTTAAGAAACTACCTTTGGATCTGTATAATTTGTAAAATCCCCATTTCATTCAATACAACTGTTTCTCATTAGGTCAGTTAACATTTAATGGGAGGGGTCCAGCTGGAAGAAAACAATACTCATGAATCTAGAATTTCACTCAGCTAACCAAAAAGTGAATAAAAGTGAATTCCTGTAACAGCGCCACAGCAGTAACAAATTCTTACTCACTGTAAAGGGGCTCTAACCATGTAAGTTAGAGAATGTACTTGGAGCTTTGCCTTCCATGCAAAAACAGAGATTTTAAAAATTTATGAAACAGCTTTGAATCTTTTTTTTTTTTTGAGATTAGAAGTCCATTTGGGTAGTCTGCCTTTGACTGATGAGTACAGAACTATTTTTGACTACTCATAATATCTTAGATAAATATCAGTAGAGATACCCAACACAGCACAGCACAGACACTGCCATCACCGTGGCAGTGAATGGCTTTCTGGTGCAGAGGAATCAATGGTTCTATTCCATTTTATTCGTAGTCGATGCATGTGTGCAGTATTTGATATTACAGAACATGGAATATTTAAGCAATGACCAATGACGTTGGTGTGGCATATTAAGATTTACCCTCGGTTGGTGTGGTATAATCACAAGGATGAAGCACAAGTGATTAAATATAGCCAACCGTGTTTAAATCTTAATATACCACACCACAGAGTCAGTTATTGTTATAACATGACATTATTTAAGAAAAGGATACTTACTTTTCTTAAATAATGTTTTTGAATAACAGTGCTGTGCTGTCCTTCCGTGGCTGGTACATATCCTGTTGTGTCCTTCCGTGGCTGGTACATATCCGGTTGCTTTTTTTGATGTACTCAGCATGTGTATGGGACTTGTGTTCCCACGCATACCCAGTACATCAGTGCTTTGGAAAGGAAGCAATGGAGAAAAGAAGGTCTCCTTTGCTCTGTTTTTGTTTTCTTTTTTTTTTTTAATTAAACAAAACATTTTGGGCAGTTTAGGGGTAGGAGAGAGACAGAATGGAGGAAATGCAAAGAAAATCAGGTATGTGTGCTTAGTTTTGAATAACGTACCTGATTTTCCTAGTATTTTCTCTGTCCTGTCTCTCTGCTGTGCCTGCAGTCCGGATTACATTTTTTTTTATTATTTTTGTTAAAATAAATAAATAAATAAATGCAAGTTACAGTATATAGCAATGGAAAAAAGACTTTACAACAGGCACGCTGATTGGGCTGGCCAATAGCATGCTCGTTTTGGAATATTAATGACCAGTCATTGTATAATGACTGATCTCTGTTGTTCTTCCTGTGGCCACTCTGCTGTAGTACTTGCTTGGTTTGCCTTTTACCTTTCAGTATGGTCAAAAAGGGCTGCCAAAGGAATTAATTCTTCCTTAAGGTATACACTGTGATACACCATTTCACACAGCCCTCTCTCTTAGCTCTGTTGTTGTTACTGGCATACGTGATACAACTTGGAGATCTTAACAAAAAGAGGTGCCTGGGCTATCATTTTTATGGTGAAGATTCATAAGTTTACCTCTGCTTCCCTTAGGAGTGGATATTTGTTCTTGGTTCTATTGAAAATTCTTCATATAGCATTTCTACCTGGATCTGACAGAAAAAGTTTAAACGTCTACCTAGTAGAAGATAGGAATGTTGAATTATGTGACCATAATGCATGCAAGATCTTCATATTTATTATCGATAATTATCTGTTGTGGGAATAGGATTAGGATAATGTTTAACATATGAGACCTTGGTGGTAGAACTGTAAATAATATGCTGATAGCCAAAGACTAATTCACAGATTTGTTAAACACCTTTTGTGTTCATGTTCAGGATATTAGATTAAGCAACTTGCCTGACCTCAGAACTTTACTTATTCATGCCATGGCTTCAGCAAACCTGGATTAGTTATTTGTAGCTTTCAGGAAGACCAACATCACACAATAACAGTGAGAACCAGACTATTCAAAACAACAATACCATGAACTCATACTACAGAAATTTGTAATATATTTTGGGAAAATTTCACCTCCAGGCTCTATCACCCAGAAAGAAACTTCCTGTACCTCACACATAGTTTTATTCATGTCTGAGCTCACTGCACCTCCAAGAAGAGGAGGTAACAACTCCATAGTATTGGTGGCACACAATCTGTGGGAAGAAACTGGAATTTCCCGGGCTTTTCTTGATTACTGTAATAACCTTTATCAAGGGCTATCAGATGCCAGCCTTATTTATCAACAGCATATGCAGAACACCAGAACCAGGCCTTCTTTCATAAGTGCATCTCATTACACTTACACTGTAGCATGGGGGTATAGATTGATTGACTGCTGGTGCCTTGGAGGTTAGAGGTCAGCACACAATGCATCTTTGCCAATATACTGATCCCTGCATAATCTAAGTCCTGTCTACCAAAGGACTCTGTACCAACCAGTTCAACTACTCTGATCAGCAAATGAGGTACAGGCAGTTTTTCATAACTTCAGGGAAGTGCTTTTTCTCCCCATGAAGTTTCATTTTGTGAAATTCACTACATTGCCATATTCTGGAATGTGCCTCTTTACTTACTTTCAGGTGTGCCCTAAAGCTGTATTTATTGCATAAGGTTTATTACACGATTAAAGCTGTTATTTCTCATCTTTTTTACTGTTTATAGGATCTTGTCTTGGGTTTATGTCTATTTATTTCCCTGTTTCCTGAACTGAATTATAATTAGTTTTATGCTTTCATTGTACCCACTTGTTGCACATTACTTAGTTTATAATCAAAGTACTTCAGCAAACTTTGGTTTGATTTGCCAAAGCCGAATATAAGTTCATAAAGGTGGTTAAATCTAAGGACCAAAAAGTAAAACTCATTCATATTGCAAACTTGAAGCAAAACTATAAATAAAAATGCTACGAAATTAAAACATTGAAATACATATACCAAGCTAAAACAATGTAAAACAATAGAAATGGTGTACCTGATGAAAGGAAAAAGGTTATAACTTCTACCTCTGCTCCTCCTACTAAATACATTAATTTACCGTACCACATTATTCAACCTAAACCACCCAAGCACCTCTCACCTACTTGGACTCTTTTATTCCCCTCATATAAAACTTCCTTTCTTAATCCTGCCTCTTTGGTGTAAATCACCTGCTTTCCTACACCTCACTATTCTGCATATTAACCAAAAACAATAACAGTATACATTTAATTTAATATCTTATTACTCTTATTTCTTCTGCCCGCAAACGTTTCTACTTTTCATATTAACACTCCTACTCATTGTCTTATCCGGCTTCACATATTATATCACACCCATCTCCATACATTGTATGACACTTCCATATCCCAGGGTCTACACTGACTACCATCAGACCATTTCTTTAACTTCTAACCTATTCAACTTGCCTCACATCCTCCAACATAAATATAGAATACTATGCACTTCTCCATATCTACAAAAACTGAAATGTAAGTCTAACGTCAACATACCTAAAAATTCTCTGTTCTACTCTTTTCTTTCAAATATCTCCCCTGTGGTGCTATTCACTTCAATCCTGGACCAGCGACTCCTGTATCCTTTTTCTTCCATATCAGCTTCTTCAAAATAACTCAGATCTTCTACTTAAATATCTTTAGTATTGTCAGTAAAGTGACAGTATTTCATTTCTGGATTTCACCTTACACTCCAGACATAGTCATTCTTACAGAAACTTGGTTTAAGACACACAAAAAGGGCTTTTGAATATTGTCTCCAAGCTATACTATTATCCCTTCTGACAGACTAAATAAAAAGCTGGCAGTGTTACCATTCTGTTCGCTAACTTTCTTATTCTCTCTCCTTCAGTTATTTCTATTCCAAAACTCTACTGTGATGAACTCTTAATTTCCAACTTTAAAATAAATGAGCACAAAATACTATGCATCATTGTCTTATACATTTCCACAGGAAATAATATTGCTTTTTTGGAAGATACCTTTCACTGGATATCCAACCATATATCCAATGAAATGGCAATTCTCAGTTATACCATTATCGATTAACAAACTCTTGTAGCAGAGTACTCTCAAATAACATTCATTTTTATTGATTTTCTCAGTTAATTACCTCCCCCACTCACCTTGACCCATCCTCAAACACTGGCTCCTTCAGAGTGGATCCTAGTCTCCAACCTACCCAGTACCCTCACATACTCCTTCAGTAGTCATATTCCCATCACTGTTCAAAGAGTTATTACTCAATATTTTCAAAATTTCCTCTATAAATAAAGTAATAACCTTTTAAATTTCAACTCAGATGAATTTAACAACATTCTAAAATCTGTTAACTGGTTTGTCCTGTACTCCTTGCCATTATATAATGCTATCGTAAAATTTAATGCAATATTCCGTGATATTCTTAATAGTCTTGCATCCATCAGAAGAAAAAGAGCAAAATCCAAACATGACCCATGGCTATCTCACTCCATTAGAACCTTAATGCATAACAGAGATAAAGCATGGAAAATAGTCAAAGTGTAAATCCCCCACAAAACTACAAAATTATAAGCAACTTAGGACCCTCACAAAAACATGTTACTGTCAATAAGATACAACACTACTCACTTCCTCAAATAAACTAAAGAATCACCCAAAATGCTGCTCTTAATTATGAACATCCTATATCCTGGTACACTAAATATTCCAAACTCTTGCCCAGACATCTCTACCTCTGACTTTGCCACCAAATTTAATTCCTACTTCACAGACTCCGTAGCATATCTAAGTGATAATTCCCTACAAAACTCTTGTAAACTTGTCTTAACTGTCACCACAAATAACATCACTTTCTCCTTAAAACTAGTCCCTACCTTTTATATAAAAAATCTATTAAGCAAACTCAAACCCTACTCCCCTCTGTCGAATATCTTCCTGCTGAATATTCAAAACATGCATCTGCTTCTATAGCTTACCTTGTCTCTATGTTAAATAATCAATCCATACAAGAAGCTTGTGTTCCATCACTGTGGAAGAAATTTTATACCGTTCCTCTTCACAAAGGAGGCAACTCCTCAGAAATTACTAAAGTTACGCCTATCGCTAACCTTTCTCCCCTCTCTAAGATCTTAGGGAAGTGTATTCACAAACAACTCCTTCAACATTTACTTTCAGAAAACCTATTATCCCTATTATTCCCTACCCAACATGGCTTTCATTCTGATCATATTTCTACAATTGTCTTGGGAGCCTTCACAGACTCTGTCATTAAACCAGGGATAATAACATGCTAGTGTTTTCCCTCTTTCTAGATCTCTCGAAAGCCTTTGATACAGTCTCTCACACCATACTGCTCACAAAAATGTTTGCTTTGGGTTTATCTAGCACAACACTTAGCTGGTTCTGTAGCTACCTTTCCAACGAACTACAATCCATTAAGTGGTTGTCTTCTGATTCGTCCTTTCTCTCAGTTAACACTGGTTCTAGCTTTGCCCCCTTCTCTTTAATATATTTATCAACAATCTCCACTAGTTCACCCAAAGAAGCTACCCTTATACATTGTGCAGATGATTCCACTCTCAACTTCTCTTAAACCCCCAACAAACAAACTTCTGGCATTTCTTCCTAAATCTCTAACACCTCTTAAGGATAACTTTAAAATATGTTCTCTTAACAACACAAAGATAGACATAATATTTCATACCAAGCTACTTAGTATTATGCTTGATGATCAAATTTAATTTGACCTTCATATTTAATGCTGCATAAAAACAACTCATCAGAAAGTAGGTATGCTGAGCAAATTAAAATAAAATCCTCACCAACAATTCTAGTGTAAGACTTGCCAAAGCATATCTTCTTCCATCTCTATTCTATGCCTTCCCCATTCTCACCAATATACAGATCTAAACTAAAATGCAGCTTTGTTACAATAAAGTAGCTAGATTTGCAGCAAGCTTGCCCTTCAAATCCCATTGTTTTGCCCTCTAATCCTTAAATTGGTTCGAGCTACCCCCCTACCTTAAATTTATTCAACTTCTTCTCTCCTGCAAGTTTATATTCACCATCTTGCCCTGCAATCATCTCCATTCTTAACCCCTACCAGCCTAGTCATCCACTTCATTCATATGACAAAGTACTCCTTGAGATTTATAAACAAAACAAAATAAAACAAATAGTAGGTTTATCAGTCTCCTTCTCCAGAACTTTCATGTAATGTTATAGGAGTTTGATGCCTCTGTACTGCCCAGAGTTGTGGATGTCCCCTTTGTTCTTGTTCAATGGCACAAGTATGCTTATTCTCCAGTCCTCTGGGGTATGCCTTTCTCTCCACACTGCTGTTAGTACCCACAGGAGCCATTTCTGCCCTATCTCACCCAGCATCTTTATCATATCTGCTGTGAGCTCATCTGAGCCTGCTGCTTTCCCTAACTTCATCTTCCTTAGTGCTGTTCTTACTTCTTCTGGGATGGGCTCCTCTTCTTCTCTCATCGTAGGCTGTTTCTGGAGCAGTACAGCTTATGTGGGGTTTTCTTCATTCAGAAGCTGCTGGAAATACTCCTTTCATCTGCCTTTGATGTCCTGTGGACTAGTTGTTGCTGGCATCCCTTATGAAGGGTGTCTGACTATCTTCTTTTTCTTTCTGTCTTTGCCTTGCAACCTGATACAGTTTCTTTGTGCTCCTCACTGAGTCAGTTTCCAGAAGTTTGTACAGTGCCTCCGATGCCCTATTCTTTGCTATTACAACTTATTTCTTAGCTTCTTTGTTAGCCAACCAGTAGTCCTTCCTAGCCTGGTCAGTCTTTTCTGTCTCCCACTTCTTCCTGCAAGCCTTTTTTTCTTTTGATGACTTCTTGGACTTCTGCATTCCTCCACCAGCTTTCCTTATGTACCTTATTTCCATATCTGGCTCAGCCACATATCTTTTCTGTAGTCCTAACACATGCTTTTTTTAGCTGCTGCCATGGTTCTTCAACTCCACCTATTTTCTCCTCTTCTTGGGGTGCTAGAG
>NC_056735.1:210320839-210333339 GCF_019279795.1 Protopterus annectens
TTCTTTTATATTATTTTTGATTCCAAGTAAAATATATTGTATCTATTAAACTATAGCCACTGACCAACTAGAACTGAACAGCTATGCGTTATTTTTGCTAGCTAGGAATCTACTGACCCTTTGTCTGTGCTTTTCCTTAGCAGGCTCAAGTTCCAAGTTCCACATTGGAACTTTCTACACTGGCGCTTTCCATGTGGACAGTATTCATGTTGGCAGGAAATACATCATCAAAAGCAGACTAAAACTATTAGGAATCCATCCTCAAATAGAATGAATTCTAAAATAGAATTTTCAATAAATATTTCTGTTCATTTACACTTCTGTCTTCACGTTCTTTCTCCAGGTTGTGTTATCTCAGCTTGGGAATATAGAAGAAAAATAAATGTGGATATTGCTTTCCATATTGGGAGCTCTAGTGGAGATTGCCTTCTGCAAAAGAAAAAAAAAATCCAACTTTTTTAGGTGAAATATGTTTGGTTATGAATATATTGATATTGTACAATATAGTGATCTAGACCAGAAACTTATACTTTGCATTGTTGGTGGATGTGCATGACAAAATTTTCTCTCATCTGCATTTTGAAACTGACTTTCTATCTTGCCTTATAATGAAAGTCTTTAGACCATCATAACTTACACGACTATCACAAAACAATCACCTGAATGAAAGTAAATGCAATACAAATAAAATGAACTGTATCTCATACTTCTGGCAGTTTGTTTAAAACATGGCTCTTTCACTTCTTTACCTGTACCATTTATTTAAAGTTTTATGACTTTGTTAACCTTGTAAGTCACATTAATATCCACAGACTGTTTCCAGAGATGACTAGGGAATTGTGCTTTGCTGAAATGACTTGCTCTGAGTTACACACTGTATATTTGTGTTACTGAACTCTATGGCAGATGTCAATGGAATGAATTTCACAGGAAGTGGCATGGAAAGGTGAATAAATACTTCCCTGAAGATTGAAAGAATATCACTGTCTGTGCTTCACCTGCTGATCAGAGCAGCCTGAACTGGCTGGTGTAGAGTCCTATTGTAGGTAGGAACTAGGTTATGCTGGGATCTGTGTATTAACATTCTTAAAGATACATGCTAAAATAAATTATCATTATTGGAAGCTGTTATGACCTTGGAAGTTGTAATTTGTGGTACTGTTTGAATTAATTGAAAAATACAAGCAAAGCTTGTAGAATCAATCACTTTGTTTAAGTCATTTTAGCTTGCAGTTTTGACGTAATCTACATAGCTATTCATGCACAATAAGGCAAATTTATAGAAAACAGAATGTAATGCATGCTTTGTAAAATTACCCAGAGAAGGTGGGAAACCAGTGGTATCAGTAGTACTTTTAGGTCACTGTGGACAGTTTGTGTTACAGTAAACAAGGAGATAGACAAGGGTGGAGAATAAACAAGTGGAATGCTCAGAATCAAACTAAGGGCATTTCAGTTAAGAAGCAAGTGATAAGGTTGTGTCCTAGAAATTTCTTCATTTTTGATGCATTTCCTATATAGCCATGAATAAAGCCATAATACTAGTCCATAACTATATCTAAAATATATAGTCCACAGAATTAAAACACTTTTTAGCAAACATATGCATGGTTATAGAAAAAAATAATTCATTTGTTTGTGATTCAACTCATAAGAATACATTTGAAAATAGGTTGTTGTACCTAATGGACTATAATAGTCCTTAACTAGAATTAAAAAAATTTTGCTCTATATGAGATGTTAAACAAAAGGTCTTCTTCCAGAATACATAAACCATGTAGGTTGATGGAAGATAAGCCCCTGGATTCACTATGCTTTGCATGTTGTGCAAGATCAGTGCAGAAGCTCTAGCAGACAATATGTCTGCCGTGTGATCCAGGAACCGCCAGCAGGGGTGTGCACTAATCCTGCATGGACTAAGCTCCTGTATACAAATCACACCATTTGCAGGAGAAATCCATGCAAATGAGGTGAAATTGCGATCCAGGAAGCTTGCAACCAGCCGTGCAGGAGTAGTGCAATCTGCAGAAATGTACTCGGTTAGTAACCGAGTACATTTCTGCAAAATCCAAAACGGAGCTGTGACAGCTCCAAATAAAGGCTGCATATCACTCAGGAAATATGCTACTGGCAATGTATAAGGCCATTGGCATTGCAAACAGACAAAAAAATAAAAATATCAACTTTTATTTTTTTTTAGCCAATCTCGGCTGTTTAAGCATAGGGCAGTGGAGCACAAATGAGATCGGGGGGGGTAACAAAATAAACCTAAATTAAGCATTCTAACTAAAATCACTATTCTGCCATGCAAGTCAATGGCAGGCAGAAGACAACATGGGCAGTGAGTAGTGGTTGCTAAGGGGGGAGGCGCAGTGTGAGACATGTAACTAAGCATTAGCAGGCAATCTTATGTAAATGAGGGGAATGATAGTGAATCCCAGTTTTCCCCAGCATGCTAGTCAGATCCCAACAGTGTAAGAGTAGGAATAGCTTGGTGCAAGCCTAGGAGTTAGGTGACATCATGGGGGGGGGGTGTCAGGCATACTGTAAGTGGATTGGAGCCCTGTGGCTCGGGTTTGCTCCTAGCTTAGCACAGCTAAGCTAGGGGGTGTGTCTGAATCTGCCTAGCACTCTTTACATTGCCTAAGCGGGTGTGCATGCCACGCACCGGGTTTTAAGGGAAGAAAAGAAAAGTTAACCAGGAAATAGCAGCACTGTGCACATTTGAACACTCTGTTTGTGCGGCGCACCCCCGGGCTTAAACAGGAAGGCAATGGGAAGGGAAAACAGCAGTAGGAAGGTAATCAACGGGAACTAGCATAGCTGGCAGGTGAAATGTATCTGAATCAGCCAATTATGCAAGCAGCAGACCAGCCCAGCCCAGAACACTACTATAAACTATGCAAACACCTTCCCCTCTGGTTTATCCCACACTCTACACCACTGGTGTATACAAGCAGGAACATTTTAACAAACAAACCTACAAAATGAGAGGGGCTGCAGCAGGCAACATAGAATAACATGTGCAAGAGGCTGAGGGTGGTGAGGATGTGAATGCTGCTGATCAACCCACAGTGAGGAGACGGAGAAGACTGTACAGACCCAGGGTAACCTACCAGTGGCTACATGAGCTGGAGATAGTGGAGTGCTATAGGGTGGACAGGAACCTCCTACAGCAAATTGTTGAGCTGTGTCGGCCACATCTGACACACCAAACTGACATAGGGGAACCCATCCCAGTGGATACCAAGGTATGTGTAGGCCTAGGAATATTAGCCACAGGTACCTCCCAAAGCTCAACTGGGGGTATCATGGGGATCTCACAGGCATCAGCATCCAGAGTATTCCGCCATTTCCTGGATGCCATGTCAGCACATGCCAGTGAGCACATATATTTCCTCAACACCCGTGAGGTGTTGGCCAGCAATATGCGTCTCTTCCACCAAATAGCAGCATACCCTGAGGTAGTGGGTGCTATAGACGGCACGCACATATGCATCAAAGCACCACCCAGTAATCAGGGTAGGGCCTACATCAACCGCAGGGGCATCCCCTCCATCAACTGCCAGGTCATCTGTGATGCCCAGGACATTATAATGAATGTGTGTGCTGGCTGCCCTGGAAGCTATCACGATTCCCACATTTGGCATCTGATGCAGCTGTACCAGAGATTTGCCAATGGGGACATTATCTATGGTCACCTAGTGGGGGATGCTGGTTACACATTGGAGCCATGGCTGATGACACCCATCAGAAATGCACACACACCTGAACAAGAATGCCATAATGAGGCACATGCACAGACCAGACTTATAATAGATCATGTGTTTGGGATGCTCAGGTCATGGTTCCAGTGTCTGGACACATCCGGTGAAGCTTTGAAGTACTCACCAGCAACATGTACCCAAATTGTTATGGTTTGTGCCATGCTACATAATATGATCCTGCTGAAACAGCTGCAGCAGGAACAGCACGGGGCAGGGCCACACAGCCCCCCCACCAATGCCAAGGCCTGCACAGGCACAGAGTGACTCAGAGGAGGAACAACCTGAGCCTACCCCAGTAGGCAGTTGGAAGCATGCCCAGTATGCCGAGGTGGCAGCAAAGAGACAACGCATAGTACATACACTGACACAGTAGGAACCCAGGGAATGACACCTCTCTCTGACTCGCACATACAGTAAAAGTGATGCCAAACATGACACTACCTATACTCAGCCATGTATAGGGAGTATGCTATGTGCATCTGACATAGGCAGCCCTCCAGCACCATCCACATTTCTGGCACACCCACAAGGTAAGTCAATCAACCTACCAATTGCCAAATAGAGTAGAATGTGTTGTTACCTGTATCTATGGTATGGATGAAAGCATGCAAGGGAATTGGGTGGCTGAATGTTATGGCAGCTGAAAGTAGACACCCATAGTGGCACCATGACATCTGTAACACATATTGGAGTCACCAAAGTAGCCTCTACTACACAGGGTGACAAAACCCACTGCTGGAAATGTGCTGGGTGACATGTATGTCCATATGACTCACACATGCCAGTAAGGGAGGTTCACATACCCAACAACAGTCTCAGCCAGCAGGACAGGTGTAGATAAACTCAAACAGAGACTGTGCTATGGCCTCTGAATGATGGCTATGGGTAAAGTTCCCCCAGGCCTACACAGACAGACTACAGCAGGTCAGGCAGTGGGATGTTAGTTCTGAAGGGTAGGAAGTCAGACACTAATATGTAGGGCAACCAAAGCTAAGATCTGTAGTACACTGGTATGCCTTGCCTCTAGTCAGCATGATAGGTAAGAATACAGAATGAAATGGAGTACCTGACATACCAGTACAGTCATAGCAAATGTGTACAAGTGTCAGGTGTGCCCCCCCATCCTACGTTGTAATGTAATAACAGTCAGGTGTGCCTCCCTAATCCTGTGTAGAAATGTAGAAATAGTCAGGTGTGCCCCCCCACCCTATGTAGTAATGTAATAACAGTCAGGTGTGCCCCCCAATCCTGTGTAGAAATGTAGAAATAGTCAGGTGTGCCCCCCCATCCTATGTAGCAATGTAATAACAGTCAGGTGTGCCCCCCGCAATCCTGTGCAGAAATGTAGAAATAGTCAGGTGTGCCCCCCCAATCCTACGTAGAAATGTAGTAACAGTCAGGTGTGTCCCCCACAATCCTGTGTAGAAAAGTAGAAATAGTCAGGTGTGCCCCCCCATCCTATGCAGAAATGTAGTAACAGTCAATGGCAAATGATTGACAGATACCCTGCAGAAACAGCATGCTACCTGTAGGTGTACAGCACAAAGGTCTGCACTGCAGTACAAACTACCTGGACTTGTTCCACACATTCAGTACAGACGGGCATACTGGGCATGCTCACACACTTAAACACACGAAGGCCATGTCTGCAAACACCAGTGGACCAGACATATCTGGTAGTCGCAGATGTTAGTGCAGACACTCCTCAGTATGCACCACTCATGCCTTGCACACACACTGGATAGGAATACAGGCATATATGTAAGGACAACACACTATAATAAGCCAAAGGTAGATGTACATAGATGTGTGGAAGAGAGTGACTGTGACAAGGAGCCATCCAGGCCTGTCCCACCCAGCACACAGCCAAAGGGCGGCAACCACATGAGGTTCAGATGTCACTCACTGCAGATACTAGCCACCAGTATCTGTCAACATTACAGACTATGTGGTGCATGTGCTAGCTGTGCAACATGACTGTACAAGTAAGTAGTCATCTAGCAGCTGTATACACATACCTGTGAAATATGACCCTGTGTGTGCCCGCATGTCGCATATCAACCTCTAGATGAATGGGTTATGGCCCATGCACATGCACTGCCCTCCCCATAGCCCTACTATGACAAGCCTGCTGAGGTCATCCACTGTAAAATACACCTTTGGGTGAGTTGTAGCCCAGTAATCTCTGTGGTGCATCCCATAACTGCTTACTGCTGCAGTGTGATAAACTAGTTAGGTAGGAGTTCCAATCCCAGACATGGCAACTGTGTGTGTGTTTGTGTGTGTGTCTGTCTGTCTCTGTTAGTGTAGAGAGCAATGCTTTTTAGGGGAGTCACATTCCCTACAATTGAAATGCTCTACTTTGGTAAGGATGCTGATGTCATCCACCTAGAAATACATGTCTGGGAAGGTTGTAGCCCAGTAATCTCTGTAGTGCGTGCCATAACTGCATACTGCTGTAGTGTGATAAAACAGGTAGGTGTTCTAATCCCAGACTTGGCAAATGTGTGTGTGTCTGTCTGTGTAGAGAGCAATGCTTTTTAGGGTAGTCACACTCCCTACAATTCAAATGCTCTACTTTGGCAAGGCTGCTGATGTCATCCACCTAGAAATACACCTCTGGGAAAGTTGTAGCCCTGTAATCTCCATAGCATTTCCTATAACTGTGTACTGCTGTAGTATGATAAATTAGTTAGGTAAGAGTTCTAATCCCGGACTTGGCAAGTGTGTGTGTGTGTGTGTGTGTGTGTGTGTGTGTGTGTGTGTTTGTGTGTGTGTGCCTGTCTGTGTAGAGACCAATGCTTTTTAGGGTAGTCACACTCCATAAATTTGAATACTCTACTTTGATAAGGCTGCTGATGTCATCCACCTAGAAATGCACCTCTGGGAAGGATGCAGCCCTGTAATCTCCATAGTGCGTGCCATAAGTGCGTACTGCTGTAGTGTGGTATAGAACTCTGGTAGGGTTCTATTCTTACCCAGGGCAGTTCCGGATGTTTTGTGTGTGTTTCAATGTCTGTGTAGGGAGCAGTGCATTTTAGGCTAGTCACACTCAGTACATTTCAAATGCCCTACTTTGGCATTCCTGCTGATGTCATTCACTGTGAAATACACCGTTGGGGAAGCAGTTCTCCAGTAATCCCCGTGGTGCATCCTATAACAGCTTCATGCTGTAGTGTGATATAGACCTCTGTTAGGGGTTCTATACCCACACATCGGTTGTGGATGTTTTGTGTGTGTTTCAATGTCTATGCAGGGAGCAATGCATTTTAGCCTAGCCACACTCACTACAATTCAAATGCCCTACTTTCACAATCCTGCTGATGTCATCCAATGTGAAATACACCCTAGGGGAAGGAGCTCTCCAGTAATCCCTGTGGTGCATCCTATGACAGCTTCATGCTATAGTGTGATATAGACCTCTGTTAGGGGTTCTAAACCCACAAATGTTGGTTGTGGATGTTTTGTTTGTGTTTTAATGTCTGTGTAGGGAGCAATGCATTTTAGCCTAGCCACACTCACTACAATTTGAATGCCCTACTTTAGCAATCCTGCTGATGTCATCCAATGCAATATACACCTTTGGGGAAGGAGTACTCTAATAATCCCTGTGGTGCTTCCTATAACAGCTTCATGCTGATGTGTGATATAGACCTCTGTTAGGGGTTCTATACCCACACATGTCAGTTGTCGATGTTTTGTGTGTATCAATGTCTGTGTAGGGAGCAATGCATTTTAGCCTAGCTACACTCACTACAATTTGAATGCCCTACTTTGGCAATCCTGCTGATGTCATCCAATGTGAAATACACCTTTGGGAAAGGAGTACTCCAGTAATCTCTGTGGCACGTACTATAACTGCGTAGTGCTGTAGTGTAATAAACTAGTTAGGAAGGAGTTCTAATCCCAGACATGACAGGTGTGTGTGTGTGTGTGTGTGTGTGTGTGTGTGTGTGTGTGTGTGTCTGTGTTTGTAACTCGTATCCTGTGGGGAGGTGGTTGTGAGTGTGTAACAACTGGGCCTAATGTGGAGTGCATTTTGCTAATTTCTTATATGGTGGCCCTAGTATATATCACAATGTCCATTTTACAGGGATAACAGATGTGAAATATCTGTGAGGCTGGGGTGCAAATCCATACCCATACATGTGACATCAAGGCCAGGCAAACAAAGTTAGCAACCCTAGTATTACCCAGAGAACACTCTCAACCCATGTCTCATACACACACACACACTTGCCTAGGCAACAGCTGCTATGTTGGTAGTGCACTGCATATTGCCCACTGATAGTAACTATGGAGTTATTGCAGTGGCCTACAGAGGGCATGGCACCCTGTCCATCTGTCCAATAGGCACATACATGCAGACAGTGCACCTTCCCCATGTTACCCACTGGACACCTGCAACACCTGTGGTGCCATCAAATGTGACCCACAAAGGACATACCATGCCTGAAAACATGCCATGTATGGACAGATGCCACTGACACCAGGGATTGCCATTAGCATGCTATCAATGTAGGTACAGGGTAAACCTGCTGTCCATTACCAGTTCCTGCCACATGAGGCCAGGACTGGCACATCTGATGATAATCTGTGTGCACAGCATAGGCCAGACACCCCAGGTACAGTTCGACATGTCACTGTACATGAATGTGGGAGGTGTGCACATCACAGACACCGTCCATGTCATGGACTAAGGAACACATACATGGCAAGCAATGCACAGCATTTGCCACACGCAATACTCACCCAGATGACTGGATGGTGAATACAATACCCACTTGTGTGGGCAAATCCAGAAACTACACCCCTGAGCCACAATGCAGACCATTGTCATGTGGCCAGTACTCACCCAGATGACTGGATGGTGAATACAATACCCACTTGTGTGGGCAAATCCAGAAACTACACCCCTGAGCCACAATGCAGACCATTGTCATGTGGCCAGTACTCACCCAGATGACTGGATGGTGAATACAATACCCACTTGTGTGGGCAAATCCAGAAACTACACCCCTGAGCCACAATGCAGACCATTGTCATGTGGCCTGATGCCAAGGTATACCCATCACCTAGCCTTGTATAGCTGTCTGGCACAGTTGACCACTACACACCCATGAATCAATGCACCCATGCATGTCAGTACTGGCACCGTGTGTGTGTGTGTGTGTGTGTGTGTGTGTGTGTGTGTGTGTGTGTGTGTGTGTGTTGTAGGATGTGTATGTTCACATTTACACTCACTACAATCCCCACTGGCATACTGACACATACTGTCTGATGTCAGACACCTCCCCATACCCTTTGCTCATATAACCTCCGTATGACCCCTGTGGTGGGTGTGATACCTGCACAGTAATGTGTTGTGGCAATCTCACAAGTGATGAGTTGTATTCCTGGCCCTGCCAAGTGTGTCAATGTGTGTGTGTCCCTGTGAGAATGTGGCTGTGTTGATGCTAGCACCTGCTCATGCAGACAGGCATGTGTACTACACCTACCGTATAGCTACCATATCCCTTTTGCAGATGTCAGTCACCATCACATATACGTTCTGAGGGCTCCACGACATGTAACCTATGTGGCGCATCCAATAACTGCATAGAAATGTGATAGCACTACATAGTCGTCAGGGGTGTGATACCCTGTGCTGGTAGGTGTATGACACAAAATAAGTTTTACTCTCCCACCCCTCCCTGACTTGTCATTGCCTCTGTCTGCCTCTCTCACTCCCTCTCTGGTGGATGTGGAGACCTACACCTGCTTTGCTTAGGCAGCAGCATGTGTATTTTAAGTGATGCTCATGATCAGCTGAAGGCCTCTGCATGAATTGCAGCCCTCCTCTAGCTGATTGCATGTGGAACAGCTGTGGTAACATTCCCATAGCCAATTGCATGGAAACACACTCCAATATCTAGGAACATCATGTTGGTGTTGGGCCTTTTCATTCACTGTGAGGAGGAACTCGATCTGTTGTTAGGCAAACAGCATCTCAGATGGATTTGGGGATTTATCTCTAGCAACATACACAGTGGAAACAGGGCAACACACAAGAGGGGGTGTGCCTGACCTGATTACAGACTGTAGGTGCTGCTATACTGCATTTGGAGTAATGATGGTTTAACAGGGTGTGTGTGGATATGGCTGTCCTACATGTTTTAATACCTGCCATGTCAGTGCTATGTTTATGAAGAATCCCCATCTGTAGGGTCATCTGCAGACTGGGCAGTGTGTGGTGCCTTTGGTTTCATGTGTTACCCACAGAGCATCTATCTGTGAACTGCAGAAGGTAGTGAGGATTGCAGTCTGTAGATGGTGAAAGCCGTGACAGTTACTGACTTCATATCCCTCATAGGACATATGTTGCAACAAACCCAGTTACAACAGTAAATGTATGAGGTTATCACAGCAACATGTCAATATTGGCCCTGTTTATTTGCTTCCAGCCACAACTCTGTCAACCTTTGTACATATATCATGCATTAAGAGGTGCATATGTGCTGTACACCATAATTAGTGTCATCATATCTGATAACAAGCCAGTGAGATATCAGAGTGCTACACATGTTATGTACAGTAGGGGTTATATTTGATGACATAACCTGGACATTCTGTGGATGTGTGTAAGTACTGAGGTCTGTGTATTTATGGTGAATGTTGACAGTGTGTGTATTGTTAATATGCACTTTGGCCTGTGTACAGACTGTATGTGACCATATGGGCCATACACACACACATGTCCCATACCACAGACAGGCATCAGATCACACTGTGTAGAGGCCTGGTATATGTAGGGTTGGTGTGTGAGTGGCACATATGAGGATGGTGTTGAACAGATAGTCCATATACTGTAATATTATGCTAGCTTACCATATGTGGCTGTGTTCACATTGGTTGAGGTTATGCACTTTCACACAGGTGTATCTTACCCTGTGCTGTGACATGCCTGTAGAGCCTGCTATATATGCAGGTACATGTGCATTCCCCCATAGGCGATGTAGGCCAGTGTTGAACCAGTCTGCCTGTAGCCTGCACAGTGCTTTGTTACATGCCTAGCAGCTTAGTGTACTTACCCAATGAGATGTCATGTCCAGATACTTGCCAGATGTACTGCTGCCGGCCTCCCTTAGTCATGTATGTCAGACAGAGCAGTGGGATGCTGTACAGATGTATGTCAATATTTAGTGGGTAGTATGTGGCCATGGCACCTCTGTACCAGCGGTTATTATGTGTCAGGACAGACAGGGGTATGTGAATGCATAACCTATGGGGACAAATGTATACCAGTCGTTATGCGTTATACCCATCTACATGGCTGTTAACATCCATATTGTCAGGCTTGGTCCACGTGTTTTACACTAAGGGGAGCAGCTTGCTGTGTAGTACTTCCAATTACCACTGTCATGGCAACCACCTACTATAAATCCCTACATCATGTGGGCGTGGTCTCTTTACCTTTCCTGTGTGATGGACATCCTTCCTGTGTTTGGGCATCAGTGTTACAGACAGCAGGTAGCAATACCTCTTACAGGGGAACTGGCACACATAGGCCAACATGCTGCCAGGGGTTGTTCTGTAGTGGGCTGTGAGTATATCACACTGCCATTGCTGCCATTAGTACACTGCTGTTGTATCCCCCACACATATGGTGGGGCTGGGGCCATATATGTGTGGGCTTCACCTACACAATACATGTATGCCCTTATGCACTCCAGAGGCCAGTGTATGTAACAGTGGTATATGGCCCTGTATTATTGAGTCTAGGTATGGTGGATGCACCATAAATAACCTAGGCTGTTAACAAAATGTGAGGGTATCAGGAGTGAGCTGCCTTAAGGTATCTGAATGTACCGTACCATACTGAGTTAATGCAGCTCTACTGCCTCCAGCCATACAGACTGTTCTGTTTGTCAGTGTGCTTGTGATGGTGTCAGTTATGCCTTGTTATGTAACAGTTACATCCCATTTGGTCAACTGAAGTCTTTACCACCTAGTAATTTTGTACAGAGTGTAGATAGAAGCTGCTGAACTATACACCTGCATTACTTACTGTTGATTGTTTGGTATCCTGTGGCCCAGTCTGTCTTTACTATTGTACAATTTGAAGAGCTTGGCCTAGACAGCAACAGTTGTGAACCTTTCTACTGTATTAGTATAACTATTTCACAGTTGCATTACTCTGTTTATATGGATGTCAGTGTCTGAACAGCTATATGACATGGCATATAACACTGCAATAGTACACATATAAAGGTTTTTCATTTCTGCAAACCTGTGTGTGGTGTTTTATCCTATGACCTCTCTGTGGGTATATGTTGCAGGCAATGACTGTCATTTGTATGGGTGGCCCATACAGTGTCCAGTTGTTAAGGTGTTAACTGTAGGCATAGTGGTTGTTCCATATTGTGTGCACCATCTGCATATGTATGTTACTGTACATATCTCTCTGTGTGTATGTGTAGTCACATGTGTATATACATATATATATATATATATATATATATATATATATATATATATATGTCTGTATCTGCATATATGTGTATGTGCATATGTATCCTGGGGATGTTGATAGCTTCCACATTTTACATTTCCTATTGGAGCCAGACTGTACTGCATGATATCCTACCAATACCAGCCTGACATCATACAGATGGGATGTACTACTGTTAACATCTTGTGCCCATGTCGTGTCAGTCCTGGTTATGGGATCTGCAACACTTAGTAGTGTATTGC
>NC_056735.1:210338339-210368339 GCF_019279795.1 Protopterus annectens
TACACAGTTATATTATGTAGCACAGTGTGGGTGACAGTGACCAATGATACTTTATTATTCAGAGAAACTGCAATACTCACAGTTTCCTATAATACCAGAGTGAACAGTACCACTACAGGTTATAATGGTCTGTATTTCTCAGCAGATTGTTCGTATCCAACATACCTGTGGGAGCAATGTTTGTTAGCACTACCTGACTGTTGCCACACAGAGTTCTGGATTACACATTAGTATTATGCACATACATCCCACTCTGTTACTGTACACACTCTGGTTACAGCTTGACAACATGGGAGTGTAGATAGGACACATTACTCTCCTAACATTTTTGGGGGTTGCTACAGTGACAGGTGTGCTCTCATGATGTTTGACAATCACTTGTATTCCCTGTTTGCTGGCTAAACATCTGGGATCATCCCACAGACTTACCAGGGGAACAGGCAGCAGATATGGGCACATATACTGGACATTCTGGCCTCATTTGTACAGTTGTGAGGTATGACTCTGTATGCAGCCTAATTCCACTCCCAGGATTCAGATCATGGCTGTGTCTGCTACAACCTAAACACTGTCCATCACAGTTGTGTCTGCTATATAGATATTGCTGTATATCTCCTATCTGCTTTCTGTCTTATTAATCCCCTGTGCTTTTGCATTCTGACCTTGTATTACAACACTCCTATATAGATGTCCTAGACAGTTATATGTTGTAGGACAGTGTGGGCAACAGTGATGTGTAACACCTCATTAGTCAGAGCAACTGCATATCATTCTTGTATTTCTGGGCACAGTGTTTGTATCTGACAGACCTGTGGGAGGAATGTTTATTAGCACAACCTGAATGTTCCCGCACACAGTACCAGATTCTATATTACTATTATGCATATACATCTCACTGTACACACTCTGACCACAGCTTGACAAGTTATGGTGTAAATGGGACATACGTAGCTTCTTAGTCACATAAGGTACTGGGGAGTTGCTAGTGTGCCAGCTTTGTTCTCATAGCTGTGTGTCAATCAGTTGTATTTCCTGTTTGCTGCCTATACATCTGGGATCATCCCACTGATTTCCCAGGGGGACAGGTTGATAGGCAACAGATATGGGCCACTTTAATAGACATTCTGGACATATTTGTACAGTTGTGAGGTATGATTCTGTATGCAGACTACTACCACTGGCAGGATTCGAACCATGGCTGTGTGTGCTAAAAAAACAACAGTTCACATCTCTGTCACATGTGCTATTAGTTTTTTGTCTGTATTTCCCCTATTTACTGTCTATGTGTCTCTCAGTTGTACTAAATGGCCTCTGGGGGTTACACCTGTCATATATAGGCATTCCTACACATTCAATTTATGATGCACGGTGTGGGTAACAGTGCTTAATACTACAGTACCATTATATGATTGCATATCTACATTACCGTATGATACCAGGATATACACATGCAGTCCAGCAGTTAGACCTGTTTTGTCAGGCTATTACACTTTTATTGACTTACAAACAATATGAGACTATTCCTGCCATATTCTCTAGTGTATGCAGTACTTGCCTTGAACAATACAGGTTTTATACAAGCAATCAGTTTACTACTACTTTTATTTTTATTTCCTATGACAGTAAATGCATGAGTATTACTGACCTGCCTCGCGTCGCAACCTCGCTAGGTGACTGATGTGGGCCTCCTGGTTTGCGGCCCACTCCATTGCAGCTGTGGGGGACATAAGGGGAATATTTAGCCATACCTATCCATGATATACCTGAGCTGGCAATTATTACACTCATACTGGGGTGATATACACTGCTAGAACATCTCCTGATTCTCTAGTCTCTTGGAGCCACTCCTCCAAGAGGTCCCCCTTACATCACTTCAGGTCGGCATAGCGGTGCCTGACCTGCTCACCAGTTCAGGGTATGCCAGTGGCACTGGTGAGGTCACGGGTGAGATGGTTCCAGGCCTCCGCCTTATATTGGGAGCCCTGTTAATGGCCCTGCAGCAGTCTCTGATCATGGTCTTTGACAAAGATCCAGCCATGACCTTGAACTCCTGGATGCACCAGCGCTGCACCCGAAAGTGCACACCTTCTCCCCTTACTGCCATAGTCCCTACAAGAGGAAGCTACAACCAGTTATGAGATGTACTCCTGCCTCTTCGGTTTAAGTAGGGCCGATTTCCTACATTTTTCTGTGATTGGCCGGTTTTGAAAAGGCTAAGCTATGGGCAAACCTGGTTAACTAAGGTTGGCATTTTTTAAAGGCATATAACATTGGGCACATTGACTTAGCTGGCCTACATATTGCTTATACCTCCAAAGCTGGCCTGTGCAATGCTTAGCATTGCTTACGTTAGACTTTGCATTATTTTTTTTCTTTTTGGCATTGATTTCTTCTGTATTACATCTTATATAGCTGCCTGGTATCCGTGATTAATGTGTGCCTACACTCTAAGGGGTCCTTGTGTTTTGTTGGGGACTTCAACACTCTATTACAATTACACCTCACATCTGGGCTTACTGCTGTACTCCAGTTCACATATTTATGTTATGTAGTGGATTATAGAACATATGACTGTATACTGATTCCTTTCACAGGTTCAGGTTGGTTTTACTATGGCGAGGATTTGTTTGCTGATGCCTCATTCTTCTGTACTGCTGTGATGGCTTGGTGGTTAACTACTGTGACTATGGTGTATAGGGTCCTGGGTTTGAGCCCTGCATGGTTATTTATTTTGTTGATGGGCAGAATAAGGCCCATTTGATACAGAGTGATTAAGGCACTTTTGAGCAGTTGTAAGCAGGTTTGCGCGATGGTAAGCACTGGTAACCTGCCGTTACATCTGCTTACAGAGAGTTAGCTTCAGAATTGCTTAATAGGCATTGCTTACCACTACGCAAACAGGCTTAAGCCCACTTACTAATGTTTAAATATGTTTACTACTGCTTATTTGTGCTTAAACCTGGTTACCAGTGCCTTATTCATTATGACACTGATACCTCACATGTGCATTTACTGCAGTACTCCATTTCCTGAAAATATGTTATTTAGTTGTTATGCAACATAAATATTAGTCATGACGTGCTTTGCCATGGAAAATGGAATGTGCTGCACTGGCACTGGAACTGGGAATGCCTGCTCATAAGGCGAATGCTCTGCCCACTACACTATTGCTATGCTGCTTCATTTGCATATATCTTCCTTGTTATCCTCTTCAGACATTTAAGTTGCATTAACCGTAGCAAAGCAAAGGGCTTACCTGCGCACCTACGGTTAACTTTAATCGGATTTAAAAAAATTACAGGGTTTCTTCATTTTATTTATATATACTGCTGCTGTTGTACACAAGGGGGACTGTTGGTGGGGATATGTGGGCACCTATGAGCGGTCTGGCTCATTTCATACACCTTTATGCTGTTCTTCATTGTGGGGGCATGTATATTCTGAGAGCTCTACTCTCAGACATGTCCCGTGCACTCTTACATGCTCCGTGTAAACCTAGGAGCTCAGGCAGTGTGCCTCATTACTATGCATGGTGCGCTGCTGTCCTGCTCCTAAATGGCCGCCTCTGTGCAGGACTAACCTAGTCCTGCACAGAGGAATTGTAAATCTGGGGGAAGGTCTTATGTACCTAATTAGTATGCAATTTACTCAACCTGTGGAGAAACTACTAATTATAGCTAATGTGTCTTTATCTTATCCCTCTTTAAAAAGATAGCTGTGTATCTGTCTGATGTCTGACACAGCCATGAATTGTACTACCATGGCTGAACCCCTTAGCGTCTTTGGAAAATTATTCCATATATTTATAACCTTTTCCATTGGATAAAAGACATTTCCAATCCAGTATATTATCCTCAAGTTATACTTTGTCTGATTTCAGACAGTGTTCTGTTTATGTAGTTATTTCTCTGCAATATGGTCTTTTCTGATTACCTTATAGTATTTGTAGGTGTTGTAATACACCCCCCCATACTTCTTTCTTCAAGTCTGAGGCTGATGGTCAAGTGACTCTTTTCAGCCCCAAACTGGGCTTCAAATGAGCAGCATATATATATATATATATATATATATATATATATATATATGTGTGTGTGTGTGTGTGTGTGTGTGTGTGTGTGTGTGTGTGTGTGTGTGTGTGTGTGTGTGTGTGTGTGTGTGTGTGTGTGTGTGTGTGTGTGTGTGTGTGTGTGTGTGTGTGTGTGTGTGTGTGTGTGTGTGTGTGTGCGTGTGTATGTGGGGTATGTGGGTGTGTGAGTATGTATTTATACATAGATTATTTAGAACAATAATTGAGAGTGTGTGATCTCCAACTCAAATTACATCTCAAAGTGAAACTAAATAAAAAAGTAAATAAAACATAAAATTTAACAAATAAACAATTGCACATTGCCACTCTGAAATGTACCAATAGTCTAAGGGTGGCTTAAGTAATGACCTCAGAATGAAAAGCCAGTTGAAGTGTGGATAAGGTGTCTGAAGTGGTTAAACAGATCATTTCATAATTCAGCAATGTAGGGGGTGGGGAGGGTAAACTACCTGTTCAGAGTAGTGGAAGCAGATGACTTAGGTTCTTTCCAGTCTTTTTATTTCTCCATTTTGCTGTGTGCTTAAAGAGAACTATGATTCAGTATAGCCATCCATTGTAAACTGTATTAAAAAACTAAAAAAAAATAACCAATGAACAACATATATACTACAAATAATAATAGTGGTGGACCTGTGGCTAAGTGATAACCTCCTAATGAATAGCAAGCAGAAAAGTGCATATGGGTAGCCATGGTGTCCATATATAGATTACCTAATGTGGTCAACCAGATCTTTTCTGAAGAGAGCCTATTCATCATATTGATGTTAATGACCCACTGTTATGGGGCTATTGGCCATAAATGAATCTCATACTGTCAGATCCTTTACTAGAGATAAAATGGATAATAATCTTAGTGCATCATAAGTATTTTAGTTTGCCATCTTGCAATAGGTTGTATTTGAAATTAGTATACCTCTGCTTTGAAAAATCTAACATGATAATGGAGGTTTTGTGTGGTCTGCCTTTATGAGGCCAGTTAATATGACCTGAACTATGCTTCAAACGTCAAGAACGAAGAAAACAACTAGAAGGTCAAAAAAAGCAGTTTAACGTTAAAATAATTTTACTACCAAGATAAATGTGACATTAGTGGATCAACACCAAGAAGCCACTCACTAAGATGAAATTAGAAATATTGAAAAAAGGATTCACTTTTACTCCATACATCAAGAATAACTCTGTCAACACCATCACTGACCTAAAATTATAAATCAGGAAATTAAACCTGAAAGTCATTTTCCATGAGAAAGAAAAACATTAATACAGATGACATAAATGCAAGAATTAAATAAATGTCAATTCAAAAATGGAAAAAAAAACAAGTGATTTTTGCCCTCCCCATGAACCAGACCCTGGGATCATACAAAGCTTAATGTGGAACAGAAATAAGAAAATTACTGAGGAAAAAAAGGTAAGAGAAATTATAGAAATAAAAGGTTATTACTATTCAACCATGTGCATGCTGATTGGATACCCCAACCAGTGTACCTGTTGTAAATCGAACATATACCGATAGAAATAAGTCTGGTCACTTAACTATTGTTGAGTGGATGGACTTTCTATTAGCATAGTATACATTCAGATATTTTAAGAGAAAGAGAGTACAATATGAGACAAAAAAGTAAGGATATTGTGCAAAACTCTGGAAGTTAGAAAGTAAACTGCTCCTAATATGACTGCTCTCCATATTTTTAACCTTACCACTCAGCTGTCCAGGCTTTAGTAGACTATCCCTTACTATCCTCACATATTTGCCCTATCCATTGAGCTACCAGTAATGCTGTTAGTTTATAAAAGTAAATAATAATTAAAGAAAAAAAAAAACACAGAGGCAAACCAAAATTAGTGTGCTCTTTTTCATGATAGCTCCCTAGCACTGCACTGATGTACTGTGCAAGCATGCAGCTGAACATTACCAAATGTCTGCGGAGTACATCAGTAAAGCATTAAGAAGTCAGAAAAACACTAAAGTGTGTTATGTAAAGGCATTATTTAAGAAAGGTAAGCAATTTTCTTTCTTAAATAATGTCATTGTATAATAGCAATAATCCACTGCTGGAAGTGGGTATCACAGTATTTACCAATGGTTGGGTTTGCGCTCATGATCAAACCACACAAACAAAATATTACAACGTTTCAAGTAAAAAACTATGCAAGGACAGGACTAGAAGGGTTCTGAAAACAGACAATGGAGAGGCCATTCTAGTAACAGACCACTGTAGACTACAATAGCAAGAGTAAATTCATGTGGAATAACCCCTGTTGCTACAGTAAAGTTAATCTGTGTATAGTAGAATCAGCCTATAACAGCATTTAAGCAGATCTGGAGAATAAGGAACTTATAGGTATCTAATTGCATGAGTTCCTTATAGTCCTACACCCTAAGATGCCACCAACTTTTGTTTCTTCAAAGCCACATAAAAACATTAATGACCTTTTTTATAGGCTGGTGGTTTCTAGTGGTGGAACCATCATCAAAACCATGGTTATCTACTTGGAGGTCACCATCAAGTCACTGGCAGCCAGTGCAAGATCACTTGCCCTGGACACACTGGATCTCCTTCAGAAAATAAAAAAATAGTAATGTATAACAGGATGGGTAACCTACAGGTGAATGAAAGTTGAACTCTTAAGCTTCAGTTGCCCAAGATTAAACCCACCGACAATCAGAGTTCCTCCATAGGAAAACACTGTTGGCATGTTCTGCTAGGAGTGATGCCCTTTTTTGCAGAATTTTCCTCTTCTTCAAGTTGGTTTGACCGTGGATTGGTATATACAAGGTTGGAGGGTGAGATGCTTGCCACCCATATCTGTATGCAGTGCAGCTTGCCCTCTTGGAAAAAACAAAACAAAACAAAAAAAAAAAAGAAAAGTTTTGTTCAGCAAATGTAATTCAGGGATTCCAGTCCTCACTGTGTTCTGTATTGTCCATTGATAGTGGAAGCTAACAAGACACCTTTTAGTTAAGACAGATGCTGAGGCCTTGTATATAGTACTGTCTCACAACTATGCACAAATCAGTGGATGAAACGCTTGTTAAAGGAGTAAGGGCCCTACCATCAGAAACTGAAAAGATCACAATACTTTTACATACTATCCTCAACAATATATATATATATATATATATATATATATATATATATATATATATACATTTGTTTTTATTTATTTTATAAATAATAATAAAAATAATATATATAAATAAAATAAATAAATAAATATATATATATATATATATATATATATATATATATAATTTTATTTTGGATTTAACAATAGCCTTAGTTGTCTCTATAAAGAGACAATGGGAGCGATTATGGCACCGAACTTAACCAATGAAGCACTAGTAATGGTGTGTATAACTCTGAATGCCAGCTGAACATTGCATGTTACCTGTGCTTTATTGAAGATATATTCATCATATGGACAGGTAACACAGTTCAGTTTATGGAATTATTTGATCATATCAGCAAATCCTCCAGTTTTCTCAAGTTTACCCTCCACTATAGTAAATTCAGTTTCCTCCCCCAAACGTAGGTGTGTACATCAGTTTAATATTATTTTCAAATAGCAATGCTTCTCCATCAAACTCCTCTGCAGCAGCACTACAGTAATAATTAAAGATAATTTTCAGATTATCATCCCATGTTGACTCTAATCCTCTGCGCTGGATACTATCTAAAACAAAGCCATGCCTATGTGGCCTCCTTGAGGCTAATTGAAGAGTGTCAATTTTCTCAACATGGATACACAAGTGGTAGATTAAAAATAACTCCAGTCTTTCTTCTCCATAGCTGGTCACTTTTTTATTGAATGTTTTAGTCTGAATATTACTTTGTTGGAGAAAACACTTAGTGAAGGATGATTTCAAAATGTTAAATCAACATTTATCAGGTGTCCCAAACTTGTAGAGAAATAATATAATCTTAAGAAACAGGTATTGCCACTGGTACTTGAGAAATGTGTATCATATAGACCTACAGTTCCAGTAATGATCTAAATCCCCCTTGTGCTGAACCAGGAAGAGGCCATAAACAGGATATGGTCCTGTTTCTGTGTAATTGTAATAGATATCCAGTGAAATGTTATAGCGAGCAACAAAATAAACCAAATAGTTTATTAATCTAACATAGCTGATTCATATTTATAACAATGCATCTATTGAAATTTCACGCTGAAAAATAGAAAGCCATTTCTTTTGTGCAACAAACTCATCTAAATAAATAATTGTACTGTAATGTTTTCACAGCTATTTTAAATAGAATATGTGATTTTTTTGGCACTGACTACACAGTTATACTGGCTGGAAAAAGTAAGTATTTTCTTTTTGATTACTATATTCAAATTTTTTTTTTGCATTCTGGAGTCCATATATTATTGATTTTGCCTTCACTGAAAAGTCATCTGTGAGAATGAGTTCCTAGGTTATCTCTTTTTCAAGGAACCATTTACCTGAAAAGAGAAGAGTGGAATGCAATCTAAATCATGCCACTATTAAGT
Organism: Protopterus annectens; assembly: GCF_019279795.1. Lineage (NCBI taxonomy): Eukaryota > Metazoa > Chordata > Ceratodontiformes > Protopteridae > Protopterus > Protopterus annectens. The sequence continues at coordinate 210,346,927 of NC_056735.1, forward strand.
ATGTTAGTCATGATTTCCATGCATGTGCAACTCCTGAATACATCAAGCCAGGAGGACTGCATTTTTAAATAAGACAACTTACTTTAAAATGGTTTGTATGCTATTTATTTTTTTTTTGACGTACTTCATGTCATCTTGTTATTCTACCAGACCCTGAACCATGCTGTACAATAATGGCACTAGAGTCATAATTTTAAAAATGTGATGCAGCTTTAACTCCACACAAAAATTGCAAAACACTGAAAATGCAATTACCATCACAGGTTCTTCTTCCAGAGTGAGCTGGGAGATGTATGTATTACTGCTACCGAGCATACTTAAAGGTACAAACACATTTACCCATACCATAAAGCTGCTTACAGAACTGTTTTCATTAGTAGCCCCCTCCCTCATGAGACACAGAGAGAGAAAGAGAGAGGGAGGGAGTCTCTCTAAATTAGTTATAGTGCAATCACATAATGGTGGATACATGCTTATCTCTCAATCTCTTATGGACAAAACTTAAAATAATGGGGGGGGGGGCAAAACCCAAAAATAGGAGCAAATTTTACATACTGTTCTTATAAAATTAGAAATTTGCTAGAATAACAGGTTTTGTGTTAATATATATTTTCTGAAGGACACGAACTCTGAAACTCCAGTATCTGTCATTGTTTAGATACTTTAATCCTCAGTAATTTTGCCAGAAAAGCACACATTTTATGAATAACAGACCGGAAATATGAGTAAAAAATATGAATATTCTGCAAAAATCTGGGCAGTTGAGAGATATAATAATCAACATTCTTAAATGTAATACAAAAAAATCAAAAGAATTTTAACATTTGCATACATTTTAAAAAGCTCTTTTCAAAAACAACTTTTGAAAGTAGTCATACAAATTTGATTACAAAAACAAACAAAAAAATCACTGTACTATTTTTAGATATTAATGTAAAAAGAATTTTAGACTTATCTGCCTATCAGCATAGCTGTAGTCTCTAAGTTGCTCAGACTGATGTACCTCACAGACATGCTTGGTCACTCACACTGGAGAATGACATGTAGAAGAACGAGAGTCAGTTAGACAACAAGTTAAAGCTTCTAGAGTGCTTTCTATTGCTTGTAGATGTTAGTATTTGTAGACTTGAGCAGTTTGGGTACAATTTTCCCAGTCACATCAGGTTTCAAGGTGGTTTGGGTAGCTCCATGAATCTCATATTCAGAATTTCCACCTTTATCTCGGGAAGCTGGCTGTGACAGCACATTGGAGAGAATCAGTATACTTTGTTTAGCTAAAGAACTTACCATTCTTGGTTTGACTATCTGAGAATAGCACTCTGATATGTATCTTTCTGGTTGAGACTACTGAAAAACAGTTTGAATATGTCTCCAGTCCAGTTATATGTTGCAGTGGTACCATTATCAGTTTGCACCATGTAGGATCATGAGTCAGCCCACTTGTTGTACTATTATATCATTATGTAAGTTGTTTCCAAGGTTCTCTTCCCTCTGCTTTAGGTGCACTGGTTAGTTTGGTTGAATGAAATATAGAGTTTGACTGGAATATCAACTGTCATAGATGTATTTGCAAATATCTTGCATTTTAGTCCTTTTTCTTGGCACATCTGAATGGAATAGACTTTGGACTATGCATCCATATAGAAGTCTTGATTTGTCTGTCAGCCATCAGCTGTGTAGTGTAAACTCCAGTAGCACTGTGTGGAGTTGTATGGTAAGACACAACAGCTTCATGACGATCAGGCTTATGAAGAATACATTTTAGAGACTGGACTGCTCTTTCAGCAGCTGCATTGGACTGTGGGTAATGAGGACTTGAGATGCCATGTATGAAGCCATAATACTCACTAAATTGCTAGAAATGTGTGAATACAATCTATATATTAATATTTGTGATTTATCCGATTGTTATGCTATATCTAATAAAATTGTCTTGAACCTGATAATGCTGTGTCAGCTATTTGTTGTCAGTGCATGTGGAACTTGGCTAGTTTAAATACTTAACTTCCATCTTCACATATGAAAAACAAGAAACAAAGTTAATTGATTTATAGTCTGTGCAATAAAAATATCTCTTTACCTAATAACCCCAGCAAGAGTTGCCGTAAGTCTTGAATATGACTTGTTTATTTTAGCTGTAGCATCAAGGAAAAAACACATCTACCTTACAGATAATCTGGAATAGAATTTGTCATTTAGTCACCATCTTCCCCTCCAATGAACACCACTGCCTGACTCTCTCCAAACTTAGATGGCTTCATATGAAACAGAGAGCAGATATCTTACTTGAATCACTGCTATATAAACTCCTTAATCTTGAAACATTATCATGTTTTGCAGCTATACTCACTATAAAGAAAAACTCTTCTTACAACCTCAACAGTGACTTACATTTTACTCCCATCCTGCTAACTCCAAAAATAAAACTGCATTGCACGAACTGCACATTTCCTTCATTGTGCCTTCCAGTCCACCTAAAATATCCCCACTCCCTTAACAAAATTAGACCCTAACTTGCAAGCACTATGTAGGTGCCCTAAACTGGGTCATACCACAACTCTTTAAGTATTACACCTGCCCAGTTCCTTCTCCTCCTCCTCCAACTTCCTCTTTCATACTGTCACAGTAGCCATTACGCACCTCTTTTTGGGGTGTGTGTAAGTGGACTAATGTATGGAATTTTTTGTAATATTGTTCTTATCCATCTATACTATTGTGATTGCATTCACCCGTGCTGTGCCTGAAATTGGTCTGTTAGATCAGTTTTCTACCTGGTAAGCAAAACAAAGAAAGAAAGAAACAAAATGCACATACATACATGAATACATGTATACATACATCCTTAGATAAATACATATCTCCATCAGATCTCTATCTTGAGAGTAATAGCCCACTACTACAAGGTAGCTCCTTCCTTCAGTCTCGCACACATCTGCACCTATTCTTTGTCATGGAACTTACAGTAACAGAGTTGGTAACAAAGGTTCTGTACTCTGAGACAGGTTGTGTATTACGCAAATATGAGCTAATAAACCTTGCACTACCCATGTTGGTACAGCACCACCACACTGACATTGTGGCTCTTTCATGACAGTTAGTTGGACCTTGATTACTTTATATATTTATTCAAACACTTCGGCATGTTGTGAAGAAAGTACAATAGCCCATCTTTGTACAGATGCAGACTATTGTGTTCTGACAAATGTGCTGTCACTGTATAGTCAAAATAAAGTCAAAGAAAACTTTATTGTCATTCATAACTACATCACAGTGTAGCTGAACGAAATTGTGATGCTTCATTCCCAGTGAAAAACATGCATACAAGAAGAAGAATAAAAATAACAATAAAAGTAAAAGAAAAAAAATAGAATAAAATAATAACATAATGACCAGATACACTTTACATATAAATAGAACTGAGTAACAACATGTGCGTGACAACACTATAACATAAGAACTAAGCAACATATGGAATAGTCAGCATGAATATTGCACAGTGTGATTTATATTGCACTTCATAGAGTCCTACGGTAAGGTAAGGTGTGAACCGACATTAAATATACAACTCAGTTAGTTATTGCACATGGAAAGGCTTAATACTTATAGTACAACACAACCTGGATATGTAAAGGATCTGTACTGTCAGAAAAATAGCATAACTATGTGGTAGGAGGGAAAGTATGCATTGACTGTCTCCTGGCTCGTTTTTCACAAGAGTTCATTAGTCTGATGGAGAGACGAAAAAAACTGTTAAGTCCAGAAGTACTACAGTGCATACTTCTATATCTCCTACCTGAGGAAAGGTGGGAGAATGTACTGTTTGCAGGATGTGAAGGATCATTGGATATCTTCCTGGCTCTACTAATGCAGCGTGATTCATGTAGGTCTTCCACAGGTACAAGACAAGAACCAATGATTTAATCTGATGCCCTTACAACTCAACTAAGAGCTTTACAATCAGACGTACTGCAGCCCACATACCAGACAGTGATGTCATTGGTAAGGACACTTTTGATGGTAGCCCTGTAAAAAGTTTGGAGGATAGTCTTCAATAGTTTTGCCTTCCTCAGCTTTTCTGACCCTGTAAGATACATGGAATGACCAGGACGGGTCCTCAGTGATATGTACTCCAAAAAACTTTGTACTTTTCACCCTTTCCACTTTAATCCCTTTCGTTTCTAAAGGTTGGTGTGGTTTTTGAGACCTTCTGAAATCTACAATCAGTTCCTTAGTCTTGCTGACATTCAGCACTAAGTTGTTGTCACACCAGCTCAGCAGATGTTTGATCTGGTTCCAGTAGGCCGTCTCCTCTGCGTCTCTAACCAGACGTATGACCGTGGTGTCATCTGGGAATTTGATTTTTTTGGACTCATATCTGGCCATGCTGTCATGTGTCAGCAAGGTGAATAGGACAGGACTTAAGATGCATCCCTATGGTACGCCTGTATTCAGGGTTATGCTTTCAGAACTGTTGTTGCCCACACAAACCCTTTGAGGCCTTTCCGTGAGGAAGCTTAGAATCCAAATACATAAGTGGGACTTGATGCCCAGCTGTAGTAGTTTCATTATCAGGTTCTGAGGAATGACAGTACTGATGGCAGAACTGAAGTCTATGAGTAGTAGTATTGCGTAACAGTTCTTGCTTTCCAAGTGGGTCAAAGTTTCATGGACTGCTAGGGAGATGGCATCTGCTGTACTTCGGTTCATCCTGTATGCAAACTGCAATGTGTCCACAGTGGCTGGCATGCTTGAGGCTATGTGATCTTTATCTAGCCTCTCAAAGCATTTCATCACTTTCAAGGTATAGTATTTGTACAGCAGATGGCGTGTGTGTGCCCAGTGATTAAGCCATCCATTTCTTGCATATTTAGTGATCATCTGTAGCTTATTGTCATGTTTGATAGCATTTTATCATCTGTGAAACCTTTTAGTAGTTACTGGTTGATTTACCATGATGCTTTGCACATGAGCAGTAATGTTTTCTTTGGTATCTTTGCTTTCTTGTCAACAAGTTAGCCAAAATCAATTACTTTTTTCAGGTACATGGATCACTATAGCACTGAAATGTGTCAGTCTTGTAAGCCACATTTAACATCTTCGTGGTGCTTTGTTCAAATTGTAGGTATTAACCAGTGGAATCAATGATTTGTAGTCAGTCTAGAGTTCAATGGTTCAATGGTTTAATGACTAAGCTAACACATTTAGGGCCTATACTGGGCAATTTAAAGTCTGCCAAATTGGCACAGCTGGAGAATATAGAATTTTATAAGACCAGTTATCTAATGACTGTTTCAATGCTAATAAATAGTTTGCCAATTTTACATGTCTAGGAAATTAATTCCACATCCTTCATGCCCTAATATGAAAGAAAGATCTCTTTAACTTCAAACTGGAAATAGGAATTCTTATATTTAAATTTGCATTCCTTGTATCAATATCATGATCAACAAAATCAATATCTGACATGGCAGCCCATAATTTATCCTTAAGGCATTTATATATCATAATAATGCCACCTGTAAAAAACCAGTAAGCCAATGAGTAGAAAGACAAATATACAACTCTTTATTTATAGTATATGTTTTGACAGACATCTGTCCCTCTAGTAAAGTTTTTTTGAATCCGCGCCAGCTTCTTCAGTTGCAACATACTTAATGAACATAATGGCCCCCATACTCAATAATAGGTCTTATACTTAAATAGATCTTTAATAACACCCAACTATCTGTTTGAGAAACATCGAACGACATTCCTCATAACACCATAACATTTCCTAATAATGTTTGTCACATTAACTTCAAAGTTAAGATTTGTATCTACCATGACACCTGGATCTCTCATTACCTCAGGATAAACACAAATATGATTATCCAGGATGTAAGGATAGGGATTATTATTATGCCCAAAATGTAAAATGGTACACTTAGAATGGTTGCATTTCATAATTTTAATTGTTACATACATACAAATATTTCAAACATGGGATTAATGCCCTTCTAGGCTGCCAATATACCAAAACACTTTTTCCCCATAATAAGTGTCCAGGTTGTTATTAAAAATATTTAAACTAGTACTTGTTTTAATGTAATTTGGTAGTCTGTTCCATGCATGAGCTACTCTCTCAGAGAAAAAAAATAGTACACTTTCATTCTGATAAAATCTTCTACATAGATGATTCTCTACTAATTTTTGTTAACCCCAAACATCCCAGCGGTAATGTCTCTAAATGTCCTATATAACTGAATAAGATCTCCTCTTAGATATCTGTAAGAGACATTGTACAAGTTCAGATATTTTAGTCTTTCATAATAACTTAAATTTTCACATCTGTGGATGCCCTTGGTATATTTCTGCTGTACTCTATCCAGTTTACTCATGTTTGTTTTCTTATAAGTTGTTATCCATTCATATAAATTATCCAAGTAAAATTGCAATGGATATGAAATACTAGTGTTAGCCACTGCCTGTCCTACCTTTATATCGCCAATGAACTTACTTAACCATGCAGATTTAGATTTTGGACAGTCTGACATTGCTAGACCACATAAGAATAGCCCTGAGACTGAACTCTGAGCAGTCCCTGGCCATAAATCTAGGGTAAGAATTTTTCATTCTCACTATGTACAGTAGGTTCTACCCAGCAGCCATTTAGATACCCATTTAGCTACATAGCTAGAGTTATTGGTTCTCATTAAAGTCCTTATAATTGTTTCATTTGGGATGGAGTCAAAAGCCTTAGCCAGATCAAAAACATAATATCAGCCTCTAGTGAGTTATATAGAGAGCTAACAATCTGCTCATAAAAACTTATCAAATTTGTGACACATGACCTCATTGAAAGGAATCCATGTTGATATACATCAGATCTAAAGCCCAGAACTTGCTTACAGGAAAAGCACAGCATCCTCTCAAAAGTTGAAAGCTCTCTAGTCCCAGTAGGTGTCCTCAAAACTTATCACTTGTCCACACACTTGCAAAGCACTCTTTTTCAATTTGTGAATATCTTTGTTCTGCATAAATTAGTATTCTGGAACAATAGTTGATAGGTTTTAAGACCTAGCCATCCATTTGAAGTAAAGCAGCATCTGGACCATAACTAGTGGCACTCACAATTGTTTGATTGTAGATGTCATAATAGGTGAGTACTGGAGTAGAAATCAGCATCTGTTTAGCTTCACTAAAGGCTTCAGCTTGACCACTCATTTATGACCAAGGTAAATATTTTTTTTAACAAAACTGTTAGTGGCTGTAACATTGTGGACAGAACTAGTGCAAATGTACAGGGCTTAGGGACTGCAAAACTCAGATACAAAGGTTAGGCGTTTAGCTCTGTTATGGATTTGACCTTGCTTGAATCTGGTCTGATTCCACTAGCACTTATGTTGTTACCAAAATGCTTGATTTTAGGCTTACCAAAACAACATTTGCCTCTATTTAGCTTCATACCTGTATTTCAATTGTTTGGAGCACTACCTACAATCTTCTGTCACATTTCTGTTCATCAGGTCAAAATGCTAGCACATCATCCATGACAACAGCATCTTTATGCCCTTTCAACAAATTGTTTTTTTCACATTGAAATATTTCTGGTGCTGAAGTTATACCAAATGGCACTTAACAAACTTGTTTTCACTTTGGTTTTTATACACAAGCTTACTTTACTATAAGCATAGATATTCATCATTAAATGACTGTTGCAGTATCCTGAGCTATATGGGACATCCTGCCAAGCATCAGAGCAGTATAAAGTCATGGCTAGTATGCCAAAACTTCAGAGCTTTCTTGCCATGAAAGTGCAGTATTACCTGGGGCTTAACTGACAGTCAGCCAGTGCTTCACCAAGGCTGAGCAGATTAGCAGGAGCAGATTAGCACTCTGTTGATGGCTTTTGATTATATTTCTCTATGGGTATCTGCCAAAACTCACTTAAATTATCTAATGTGTAAAACACTCTAGTACCAACCAGCTTATGTGTAATATCCAGAAAGGTAGGTAGAATGAAAATCTAGCTTTATAGATTGTGCAGTCTGTTAGGCAGGTGTTCATGTTCAGCAAAGTGTAACTACTGAGTGCATCAAGGAATATTAACAGGCATTATTTACCTCCACAAGAAGAATGCTCTTTATTCTCTAATCTCATGGAAACATTTACATGTGTATTTTATTACTTTGTTCACAATATACAGGTTTAAAGAAAATAAATGGATTATTCATCAATTTTTGATGTGCACTATGCTGCAAAGTGCTCACAAAGTGTGAGTGGACTTGTGTTTTGATATCTTCTTGCACTTTTGAGGTGGGTAGTTGATGTTCCTGCATTCATTGCTATACGTCTTTATAAGCATGCCAGTATAATGATGTGCTAAGTGTGATATTTTACACAAAGCACATAATGTAATCAATGTTATGAGATAGTTATAGTCATTGGTTTTTATATGTTAAAACCTTAGACTCCTGGCCTCTGTTGTTTTGGCTCTGCCAATGTCCAAGCAATGGAGGTAGTGATCTAGGTGTGAAGGACATCAACATTTCTTGCAGCCCAGTGTGCAGCTTTTTTATGTACAATGTAAATGTTACACTGTTCAATTAATAATGGATGTTACTGCTGTGGTTATGTAGCTTTGTCGCCTCGCAGTAAGACGCTGTCTGGTTCGATTCTCAGCTAGAACGTCTTCTGCGTGGAGACATGCGTGGATGGGCATACCTTCGTTGAAGGTTGTGCATCAGGGCTGGTAACTCGGCATGTAAAAATCAACTACCAATCATTAGCGGACCAGAGTTCCACTGTGGCGACCCCTAACCAGGAAAAGCCGAAAGACACAACAAAAACTGCTGTGGTTATGTACTGTCATCCAGTAATACTAATGAGTGCCATGATACCCACTTCAGGGTAATATATGATGTACAACATGCTGCTATACTCAATTCAGAGGTGCAGATTGCCAATATTTTGCATATCAACATGTATTATGTAGCTGTTGCAGCAAAAAGGGCATGTAATATTGATGCTTACACTATTAAAGATGCATTATAGTCAATTAATGTTGACATTATATTTGATATATTTACACTGTAGTTGATGGCATTTTACAACAATCCTGGCATGTAGTTGCTTTCCCTATGTCTGATATGTGCTGCTTATAAATTCCTTTTTCTTCCTGTCACACAACTGCACATTATATGCATAGATGAATAATGATACTGTCATACAGAAGCCTGTTGACACATGAATCACTACAGATAATGTTTGACTTGATTCATGTGCATGTTTCCATTATGTCATAGGAGCAGGCCCCTCATTTTTTTAATAATTCCTTCTTGCATCTGTTATTCAGCCGTGGTGGTGCAGTGGTTAGCGTTGCCTCACAGCAAGAGGTTCACCCGTTCGATTCTCGGCTGGAGTGCCTTCTGTGTGGAGTCTGCATGTCCTCCCCGTGGTCGAGTGACACTAAAAACATGCAGGTAGGTGCGAGCATGAATGGGCATGCCTTCTTTGAAGGCTGGGCATCGGGCTGGCAACTCGGCACTGTAAAAATCCACTGCCAATCATGAGCAGACTGGAGTTCCACTGTGGCAACCCCTAACTGGGAAAAGCCGAAAGATTTGCTTCTTGCATCTGTTATCCTTACACATATGTAACTTTGGATTGCAGCACACACACCTGCTGATTTGGTGGTCAACGTGACATTTCTGCATTTATCAGGTTCTTCTGGATTGCAGTACATGCATACATGCCATGTATGAACAGTTATACTTTCCAACATTCACAACATGACAATTGTGGACACAAATGATTTGTGCTGGAACCATGCACAAGAAAAGACAAATTTTTAATGATATAATTATTACATTATCTTAAAATGAGAAGTGTGCAAATCTGAAATAGTGACAAGAGTTGTAGATAGTTGCCGTTATATAGTCTGACTCTTGATTTTGTTTGTTAGGCAAACTAAACATTTGCTTCATTAAAAATATATTTCCTTCATTTGACTTGTAAATATGTGCATGCCTTCTTACTATTGAGATCTGTAGTTAAATTGCTAATGTTGCTCTAGGAATAGGCTTACTTTGAAAGTTCTTCTTATCTGAACCTTTATTTTACTATGGTTATGAATCAGCATTTATTTTAATAATAGTAAGGGTCTATGGTGAATTGCTTACTAGTTTATATATATATATATATATATATATATATATATATATATATATATATATATATATATATATATATATATATATATACATACATATATATATATATTTTTGATGCAGCTGCTTAATGAATAACACTTCTCACATTTGCATCTGTTTGGTGACAGCATTACTTCTTTTATTTATCCATTGTTTACCAGCTTAGCCTCACTTGGTTACTGGCCTCTTTTCATGAGGGACCCAAAGAAGCTTTTCTATTACTGGAAGAAATTTGGCCAAAGTATCAGGGAACTTCTCCTACTCTTGGTAGTAGGGGGAAGAATTTGTGTGTGACACAACTGACTTCCTGTTTCCTGTCCAGGCATTCAGGCAGCTCAGAGAAACAGAGAGAAAACATGGAGGCTGTCAGCCAAAGTGAAATGGTTGTCAGAAGTATTGAAAATTAAGTAGAAATGGCAGAATATGGTTGCCACCCGTCCCGTTGTCAGCGGGACACTCACGGTTTGAGTGCTCTCATCCCGCTTCCTGCGCTCACCAAGCGTGGGACTTTAAAAGTCCCGTTTTTTCCCCTTTGCGCTTCCTGCGCTTCGCATTTTAAAATTGCCGCGGAAAAGCCGAAAATACTTCCGGTTTTTCCACGGCAATGCGGCTACGTCACCACCCGGACCTGCAGTTAGATGGATTCTCTGCTAGGTCCGGGTGGTAATGCAGCACAGTAATTGGCTGCAGCTATTGTAGGGGGCGGGAACTTCTTGTGAAGAGCCCCATAAAGGTCGCAGCTGTAGAGCACTAAGCTCTATAGCAGCTGCGACAAAAGATCTGATTTTTTTCGCCAGCATTGAAGCCAGCCAGCCAGGGAGCCAGCCCAGCCAGCCAGCCAGCCAGGGAGCCAGCCCAGCAAGGGAGCCAGCCAGCCAGCCAGCAAGGGAGCCAGCCAGCCCAGCCAGCCCAGCCAGCAAGGGAGCCAGCCCAGCCAGCCCAGCCAGCAAGGGAGCCAGCCCAGCCAGCACAGCCAGCAAGGGAGCCAGCCCAGCCAGCCAGCCCAGCCAGCAAGGGAGCCAGCCCAGCCAGCCAGGAAAGAAGCCAGCAAGGGAGCCAGCCAGCCCAGCAATAACTGTGAGTGGTAAGTAGATAATTGCATTTTGTGGCTTTAGTTATTTAAAATGGGAATAGTGTGCTTTATTTAAGTTTTTAATGTTTAGAGGTAGATGGGGATGTAGTATGTAGTATTTAAATCTGTGCAGTGGTTATTTTGAGACTTTTGTACTAGTTTAAAATGGGAATATATTGTGGTTTAATTTTTTAATGTTTAAAGGCAGATGGTGGCTGCAGTGCAATATTTAAATCTGTAGTAGTTAGTTTGATATTTTTGTGTAGTAGTTTTAAAGATATAAAACCTGAATGTATATGTAATTGTTATTATGCTTGGGGGGTATGATTTGGAAGCATTACTTTTAAAAGGCTGAACTGTGTATAGAAGCTGTTTGTTTCTGTTGGGGGGCAGTGAAATATAAACTTAGTGTGATGCATTTCTATTGTCGTAGCTTTTTCTGGGTATTGTCTGTATGCATATAGGAATTGTTTGAGCATAGTTTGTACTTTTTTGTATGGAAATATGCACTATAATGCTGTTTTCAGGAAGTTACGATATACTGTTTAGGTAATTTTTCCTGTTCCTGCAAGTCCATGTCTGTGGTACAAGTCTACCCTTTGAGGGGGAATGTTAACAGTTAATGTAATTCATTTATTATTCTAGTAGGTACACGTTGCCAATTTGCCAAAGCTGTTTCAAGATTGTTTTCATTTATACTTGTAAATGTGTGCATTTAATTTATTATGCATTTTAATAAGGTTAAAATGTACTGTTTTGCTTGTAATGTGAATATGGGTGTGTTACTTTTACTTGGGCCTGTTTATTGCATTGCTGTGCTGGATTAATTGCTATGTTTTGAGGTAAAAGGAGCCCATGGAGTCTGCTGTACATTGTAGTTTGTTACTTCTCTTGCAAGAAGTATTTTTAAAAGTTAAAATGTTTGGACTTATTCCCATTTATTTATTTTTTGTGGATGGATGCTCTGAAGTTAATGCAATGTATTTCAGATTGTGCTAAACCATGTTACAGGGTAGTTTGCGTCTAAGTAGCAAAGTTTTTATTTTGTGTTTTAGTGATGTCTTCAACATACTTATTTACTGTTTTCATTATAATCAGATTATGACCAGTGCTGCTGTTGGGCATGTTTATTAATAGATCATTGCGCTGTGTAAATTAGTGCCATACATTTCTTAACTGCTGTGGTCAAAAGCTAAATTAGGTCTATGGTATCCACTGTGCATTCTCATTCATTTTACTGTTTTTTGGTTCAGTGAATATGGTTAACTTTTTTGTCTTGTGGGGTGTGGTGGGTATGTTCAGTGGTAAAAATAATGCATTTCATTTTCTACAAGCTGTGTTAATGTTAGTCTTCAATGGCCAAAATGCACCCTACATTACCTCATTTACTATTTGACCTTTTTCAAACTGTTTGTAAACTCTTTTTTGCTCCATTCCTTTATTTCGCATGCCAATGTTTTTCTAGCCAGTTCTTTCACATGCCAATGTTTTTCTAGCCATTTCTTTCACATGCCAATGTTTTTCGAGCCAGCTCTTTCACATGCCAATGTTTTTCGAGACAGTTCTTTGTGTGCCAATGTTTTTTTGAGCCAGTTCTTTCGCATGCCAATGTTTTTCGAGCCAGTTCTTTCACATGCCAATGTTTTTTGAGCCAGTTCTTTCACATGCCAATGTTTTTCGAGCCAGCTCTTTCACATGCCAATGTTTTTCGAGACAGTTCTTTGTGTGCCAATGTTTTTTTGAGCCAGTTCTTTCGCATGCCAATGTTTTTCGAGCCAGTTCTTTAACATGCCAATGTTTTTCGAGCCAGTTCTTTCACATGCCAATGTTTTTCAAGCCAGCTCTTTCATGTGCCAATGTTTTTCAAGACAGTTCGTGTGCCAATGTTTTTCGAGCCAGTTTCGCATGCCAATGTTTTTCGAGCCAGTTCTTTCACATGCCAATGTTTTTCAAGCCAGCTCTTTCATGTGCCAATGTTTTTCAAGACAGTTCGTGTGCCAATGTTTTTCAAGACAGTTCGTGTGCCAATGTTTTTCGAGCCAGTTTTGCATGCCAATGTTTTTCGAGCCAGTTCTTTTGCATGCCAATGTTTTTCGAGCCAGTTCTTTCACATACCAATGTTTTTTGAGCCAGTTCTTTCACATGCGAATGTTTTTCGAGCCAGTTCTTTCGCATGCCAATGTTTTTCGAGCCAGTTCTTTCGCATGCCAATGTTTTTCAAGCCAGTTTTTTGTGTGCCAATTAAGCCAGTTCATTTGTGCTGTGCAGCAATATGTTACTGAACCCTACTAACAGTGTTGGTCAATATGTTGCATATCAGGTAAGTACAGATTCAAGCATGAAGAGAGCAGCAGCTTCATCACAGTCAACCAGCAGCAAGAGAATGTGCAAGTGGCAGGACGTTTGGAAAACAGAATTTGACTGGATCGAGAGATGCACTGATGTCAAAGCATTCTGCAGGTACTGCAAGAGAGAATTTCTAGTGACCCACGGTGGAAGAAATGATGTTGTACGACATGAGGCAACTGAACAACATAAGACTGCCATTCTTCAAGCTAAATCCACTCACTTGATGACAAAGTGGGCAAGGAATGCAAACCTTGAGGGACCAGAACTTAGAATCATTGCAGCAGAAGCCTCTGAGGTTTTCCATGCTGTTAAGCACAATATTTCATATAACAGCTTGGACTGTGCAGTAAAGTTGGCCAGCCAGTTGTACAGTGACTCAGACACTGCAAAGAAACTATCTTGTGGCAGAACCAAGGCTGAAGCCATAGTTGAAAATGTTTTGGGGCCACACTCATTGGAATGCCTCCTGCATGACCTTCAAAAAACAGGTACTTCATTTGCAATTTCATCAGATGCTTCCAACAAGGGGAACATAAAATTATTTCCCTTGTTGTGAGGTATTTTTCTAAAGAAGAAGGGGTGGTGAATGGCCTTTTGGACTTCTATGTAGACCCTGATGAATCGGCACAGGCTATTTCACAGCAAATTTCCAACATTATGGAAAGGCATTCCTTGCCCTGGAACCATATTTCAGCTTATGGGACTGATAATGCCAGTGTGAACTATGGGAAGAAATCTGGTGTGTATACCAGATTAAAACAAAAGTGCCCATCACTCCAGAAAGCTAACTGTCTTGCCCATATCATTCACAATGCAGCCAAAAAAGCTGCAGCACAACTACCATACGATGTGGAAGCATTTGTAATGAGACTTTTCAGCCACTTTTCTGGTTCTGCCACAAGGACCAGAGACTTGAAAGACTTCTTTGAGTTTTGTGGCATGGAATTTGAGAGTCTGTTAAGACATGTGCCAACAAGGTGGCTGTCACTACTCCCAGCCATTGAAAGAGTAGTGAAAAATCTCCCAGTGCTCCAGTCCTATTTCCTGTCTCAGGGAGAAGAGGAGACCCCCCGGCAGATATGGCAGTACTTTTCAGGTAATGAGCATGGTGAGAATGAATTGCCTACACTGCCCCAGTACTATCTGCACTTTCTCTGTGCTGTTCTTGTTGATTTTAATGAACATATAAGTACATCAGAAAAATCAGCACTTACTGCCATGGAAACTTTTTGTGTAATGGTCTCTCTGAAGCAAAAACTGCAGGCAAGAGCTGAAGGTGCTTTCTTTGGAGGGAAACTTAGGGCACTTATGAGCACATTAGGCAGCACTTCTGCTAACAAACTGAAAAGAGACTTTATTGTGTTCTTGGAGACAGCAGTGAAATACCTGGTGCAGTGGTTTGATTATACTGAAAGCAACTACTTGTTTACACTATCTAAATTATCTCTAAATGAGCCCTTTGCCTTCAGTGACTTGCTTAATGTGACCACTGCCCTGAGTCTGCAGGATGTCGATGAAGATTATCTTTTTAGGGACTACTTGGCAATTAGACCCTCTCTCGAAGAGTTATGTAACACAAGCTTGACCCCAGGAGAGAAGTGGCTGAAGCTTTTCAAAGAAGGGCCTGAACTGACTGCACTCTATCTGGTAATTGCTAGGGTTTTATCTATACCACCCTCAAACGCATTTGCAGAAAGAGTTTTTTCACTGGTGAAAGGTAAATGGACAGATGTGCGAAACCGATGTAGTGTGGACTTGTTAAAAGCTGAACTAATGATGAGTGTAAATTACCGGATGAAATGTTATGACTTTTACTCAAATATTATTTCAAATCGGGCCCTTCTTCAAGCCATAAAATCAAATTCAAAATACACTTTTAAAAAAAGTGATTTATTGTACGTAATTTTGGGTTTTCTTTGTTTAGCATTAATTTGTACTAGGGTATGTAGTTTTGTGTTCTTTGCTTTAGCTTTAATTGACAGTCTTAATTTTATACTTGGCTTGTATGTGGTATGTAGATTTTTTAAGTTTTCTTTCTGAATAGCAATGGATGGTTTATGAATTTTACTTTTTAAATAAACAAGTGTCTGTTTAATGAGTAGTGTGTTTTTAATTCCTTTAAAGTTTATTGTTACAACTGATTAGTGTGTGTGCAGTAATAGTTCACTTCATTTAAATGGTTTGAGTTTTCAGTATGCTGTAATGTCACAATGTTGCATCCATAACTAATACTGCATCTCCTTTAACAACTCTGGTGATGTCGTGGTGGGGGTGTGGCCAGTGTCATGTTGGCCACACCCCTATCCTGTTGACCACACCCCCATGTCCCACTTTGCCCTTGTTAAAAGGTGGCAACCCTGTGGTAGAATTGCCACCAGAAATGTTCACAAATGATTTGGGAGCTCAGAAAACATTGATTTTGAATAGAGAGGAGGTTGAGAAGGAAACAGAGGTGAATGCAGAGGTGGAAATGGATTCTGAACAAAATTTCCAGAAAAAGTTATTTGAATGGACAGAAACAGTGGAAAATGCATTATTTCATCCTTCTAGTTGGGAGGGTTGCAGGATATTTACCTGGAGGAGATGATAAACCAGAATTAGCCAGAAAGTGGAGCTGCAGTATCCTGAAGTAAGATTATGGAGAAAATAGAAAAATAAAATGTGTGAGAGGAGGTTCCAGAGAAAAGGACTTATGCTGAAACAGTGGGAGACATGGCTAATGAGGAAATGGGAATAAAGGAAACAAAAAAGAAATTTCTTGTTCGGATGAGCAGTAAAAACGAAGAAGGCTTGGACAGATATGAGATATTGGACAATGTTAAAGTACCACTGGGTGTTAAAGTTGAAGAGGTAAGAGCTTTCATTTTAATTAACAAAGAAACATTTTGTGACTTGATATTTGAAACTGGTCAGGCTATGGAAAATTTTGGGGGGTTTATAAAAAAAAAAAAGAAAGACTTTCCATGGTCAGAATATATTGTACAACCTTTTTTTAGACAAACAAAAAAGGGGTTTGATTCAGTTTAGAACTGAAGTGGAAGCAAACGAACTGAAAGAACATTTGTTGACAATATGTAAAGAGGTGATGGACACTACTAAATATATGATGAAAGAGGACTATGGACTGGGGGATGGGAATGTGGAGTAATTTTAAAAATGGAAAATGACAATGTGATACATATACCTAGTATTATTAATGTTCATGGTAATAGATGTTTTGTAAAATATAGAGGACAACCTAAGACTTGCTATTTTTGTGGAAAGAATGATCATTTAATTAATGAATGTGACAAAAAAAGGTTGCTATTTATGTGGTCAGACAGGTCATAATGCAAAGATATGTGAATTAAAGTGTAAAAAAATGCAGGACATTCATGGTTAAAGTGTGAGATAGAGACACAAGAAAATGAAAATAAAAAAGAAACTGTAAAAGAAGTTATACAAGAAAAAGAGATAGAAGAGGATGTTGTACAGGAAGATACACCACAACTGAAAAATGTAGAAGCTGCATTTAAAATTAAAGAAAAAGATACAGAAAAAGAAAAAGAAATAAATGAGACAAGTGAAGACGAGACAGAGTGGCATATAGTAAAAGGCAAGAAAACTTCAATAGGAAAGAGAGATAGGGAGAGAAAAAGAAAGTTTAAAAATATAATGGTAAGAGAAAATAAGAAAGGTAAGGGATAAAAATATCTTTTTTACAACTGTTCTATAAAGCTGAAAATTTTAGCTTTAAATTTATTTATTTATTTATTTAAGTTTGATGACCAGGGAAGTCCACTGGGCCAAGAAGAGCCTGTGGGGAGAAAAGCTCCACAATAATTGCAAGTTACATTTCACATGTTACAAAAGGACATAGTTCATACAGCTAATTAAACATTTACAGATAAGATCCATGATATTTGCAACTGGCTTGTCACAATGTTACAAAAATGAAAAGACATAATTCAATATAGAAATTACAACATTTACATAAAGTGAATATTTTTGTTATAAACTCAATTGTAGGTTTAACATTTCAAAATATATAGCTACTAGTCATTAGGTTAGGAAAGTATTATGCATGGAGAGGGTAATAGTATATTTGAGGCCAAGGGAGGGGAGTAGGAAGGTGGATGCAAGAATTTGACAGGTAGAGGGGCTTAGGAAACAGTTGTGCCTGTAGAGGAAACCTAACTTTTGGTGGATTTTCTTGACTGTGGAGTAGGGTTACCACCTTTGCAAATGCTCAAAGTGGGACATTTTTTGCAGAAATGTGAGGTTTTGCAGTACAAAACATACCCACC
Source organism: Protopterus annectens (assembly GCF_019279795.1). Classification (NCBI taxonomy): domain Eukaryota; kingdom Metazoa; phylum Chordata; order Ceratodontiformes; family Protopteridae; genus Protopterus; species Protopterus annectens. The sequence continues at coordinate 210,364,824 of NC_056735.1, forward strand.
ACCAGTGCAGAGGACAGAACTTCACATTTTTTTCCAAAATAAAAGCTTCTTATTGTAACATTCAAGTTGCTTATGCTATTTCTTATAATATTTAGATGTTTCAGAAACAAAATAGCTGTTTTATGCAACTATTAAAGAAAACTTAGGAAATATTTGTTGTCCTAAAATCTCAGGACATTTGCCATTTTTTAGTTTTTTTCGCAGGACACAACTGTCCAAAGAGGGACTGTCCCTCGCAAAGTGGGACAGGTGGTAACCCTACTGTGGAGTGTATGTGGGTATCAACATTTAGTTCTTCATCAATAATGATGCCAAGAAGCTTGGTGCTGGGAACAATTTTAAGGAAGGTGTTGTTTTAGCTCTGGTGAATGTGGATTTGTCAATGGAGGTTTTGGTAGGGGAAAAAAACATTAGTTTGGTTTTATTTGTATTTAGTGCCAGATGGCTAGACTGCATCCAGTTTTCTGTTATGGAGAAGGCCAGTTGGGTTTTTGCTAGGATCTCTGATGGGGAGAAGGCTGAGCAGATAATTGCTGAGTCATCTGCATACTGGATGATAGATGAGTCTGGGATTAATTGGTGAAAGTTGTTAAATAACAGGTTGAAGAGAAGAGGGCCAAGAATAGAACCTTGTGGGACACCTTTGGGTGTGTGAACAGTATGAAAAATATTAAGAGGAGAATTAATATTATATATTTGTGTGCAGCAGTAGATGCTCAAATAATAGTGTTAGAAGACATTAGATTGTTAACAGAAGAGGAAATGATGTAAACAGAAAGGCTTTGAAATGGTACTGTTATTTGGAATATAGATAAAGAAACGTGTTCAGTATAGTCATATTGTGTAAGGACAATATAAAGATATTAGCTATAACAATAACAGAACTTGGGAGAAAACTGTAGTCGATTTGAGATGGGAAAAGCATGTATATAGGGATATAGCCTTATATGTATATGTGACAAAAATGAGACAGAAATAATATTTAAAAGTATACTTAATTCAGGGAAATTCAGTAAAGCTTACACAAAATATTTTTTTGTGTGTGCATCACAGCATGATCCACACACTGGCGTGAACAGTTTAGATTCAGTAAAGTCCATGTAGCAGCATGCATGGATGTGCAGCTAAAGAACCTTTCATGCAATGCAAATTTCTGCTTAAGTAGCTGAATTTTATGCAGATTAACTAGACAGAGTGATCCAACAAGCCGTAATGCATCTGTGTAGACTTTGTATCCGTGTTAGTAGTGTATGCAGACATTTTCCACTTACAGGAGTCTACACTGAAAGAAGGGGATATTAAAGTCCACAAATATGGACAATAATTCCCCTGAAAAGGTGAGATCACATACATAAACGTTCAAAGCATACATTGTAGATGTCTGAAAACTGCAGGGATTATGTGAAATTAATAATTTTTTTATATTTTAAATTTCTGCATGTTTGCACTATGCGTCACACTGCACAAACACGCTTAACATAAAAATAAAATAAAAATTTGTAAAAGAACACTTATAATGTGTTCTAATTAAATGTACTGTAAGACCTTGAGCTGGGTCTGTACAATAGTGCTTTTGTGTTGTTATCCAGCTTACATGGCTATGAACAGTGTACTTTCCAGGCTGTCAGCATGAATATTATGCAAATAAGGGGTAAATGCTGTGGATGTATTGAATCACTAAAGAGAGCAACCATATACCCATATCCACTTTGTGTAAGCTCCTACATGCTGGTTATATTCCCACTGGATGTGGACGACACCATGGGGTGCGTCATGTCACTTTTAGGATATTTTGTGCTCAGTGCACATGTTTGCACATTGCACTGCTTGGTGTAAATCATTTAGTTGTAGTATAGCTTGTTCAAGCAATCAGACCAACCGTGTCCCAGTCATGATGTAGCCAACTATAAATGGAAACCATATATATTCAATTAATAATATACAGTTTTGTATAGATATGCTGCATGACACTGCACAAAGCACTGTGTTACCCACTAAAGTAGGACCTTTAAATCATGTCAGTTATATCCTAATCAAGTGAACAGGATCGTAATTAGCCAATCCCACATGGTGGACCTAAAGCAGAACTGTAAAAAGTATGCATACACTCTACATTCTGATTTTTCCTCAATACTCTGAATCATTGGAGTAGAGACTAGGAAATGTTAACTGAGATAATTTTATGGGCTGCTACAGCTATTCTACATCTCTATATCCTAGAGGCTGAAGTCAATGCTGCTGGTGCTGCTGATAAAAGGCCTAGGCTGAGAAGGAGAAGATTGTTAAGGTCCAGTGTAACCTTCTAGGAGCAATATGAGCTGGAGATTGTAGAGCACTACAGGGTGGAGAGGGATATATTACAAGAACTCAGTGACTTCTGCCACCCTCAACTCACATCCAGAGCTAACAGAGGGGAATCCATCCCAGTGGAAACTAAGGTATGGGTAGCCCTTAGGATACTAGCTACAGGTGCTTTTCAAAGACTAACTGGGGATATGATGGGGGTGTCACAGGCATCTGCATCCAGGATACTCCAACAATTCCTGGCTGCTATGCTCCCACATGCCTGTTAGCACATATCTTTTTCCTTTCCCCTGAGGTGAGGGCCAGCAATATACGACACTTCTACTGTGTAGCACACTACCCTGAAGTACTGGGTGACATAGATTATGCTCATGTACACATCAAGGCACCACCTGGTGAGCAGGGTATAATCTATGTCAACCGCAAGGGATACCACTCCATCAACTGCCAAGTCATGTGTAATGCCCAGGGGATTATCATGAATGTGTGTGCTGGCAACCCTGGCTGTACTCATGATTTCCATATCTGGCACACATCACAGCTGTACCAGATGTTAGCTGGGGGGGGCATCCAACAGGGCCATTTACTGGGAGATGCTGGCAAAATCCTGGAACCGTGGATGATGACACCCATCAGAAATGCATACACATCCATGGAAGAAAGCCAGAATGAGGCACATGCACTATCTAGGAACATCATAGAGCATGTGTTAAGGTTTCTGAAGTCACGGTTCCAGTGCCTTGATATATCTGCTGGAGCACTGCAGTATACTCCACGCACATGTGCATAAATATTCACAGTATGTGCAATGCTACGCAATCTGATTCTACAGAAACAGCTGCAGCAGGATCAGCAAAGGGAAGAGATACACAGCTCCCCACCAGAGCATAGGTCACCACAACCACAGTCACAGGAGGACTCAGAGGAGGAACTCCCGGCTGATGTCCCTGTAGGCAGACGTAGGCATGCTCTGTATGCCCTGGCTTTGGCTAAGAGACAACGCATAGCATTCACTGACAACCTAGGGACCTAGGGACTAACACCTTACTCCTAATCATATACGTATATTAAGATTGATGCTAGGCAACTCTCACATCATGTACCTATCCATATATAGGCTGTGTACTGCTTGTATCAGACAGAGCCAGCCCTGAGTTACAGTTGTGTCAACTGCTGCATTTGCAAGGTACATAGTATTCTAGTGGATTATTA